>NC_046368.1:17048148-17348148 GCF_011125445.2 Fundulus heteroclitus
CATCCATCCATCCTCCATCCATCCATCCAACCTCCATCCATCCATCCATCCATCCATCATCATCCATCCATCCATCCATTTTCCGAATTGCTTAATCCCTCATGGTGAGACACAGAGACCAAACAGAACAAACAACCATTCACACACACTCACACCTAAGGACAAGTAGAGAAGCCAATTAACCTAACAGTCATGTTCATAAATAAATGTATTCTATTAAAATATATCACTGGCATCATCCCAAACATGATTACCTCTCCCTCAGTAAGTGAGACAAACGTTGGAGGTCTTTAGAACCTGATTGGTGTTTGGACTGCTTAAATGCAATAGAGCTTTCTGAGTTATCTGAACTTTTACCTTCATCTAAACCTTCAACGTGTATGTTAGACACAATCCCAACCAAGTTTTTAAAGGAAGTATCCTCTTTGATTAAAGTCCCTCTTCTAGACAGGATTTATCTATCCTTAACAAATGGATATTTACCACCGTCTTATAAAGTACCTGTTGATAAACATTTACTTAAAACACCTACTCTTGATCAAGATGACTTAATAAATTACAGACCTATATCTAATCTTCTTTTCTTATCTAAAATTATTGAAAAAGTAGTTGCTAATCAAGTATGGTAACATTTACAATGCTATTTGAAAAGTTTCAGTCTGGCTTTCGAGCTCATCATAGCACCAAAACAGCTCTGATGAAAGTCACTAATGATATTCTCATGGCCTCAGATAATGGACTTTTGTCAGTACTTGTCCTGTTAGATCTTAGTGCTGCATTTAATACAGTTAATAACAATATTATCCTTGAAAGACTTGAACATTCTGCAGGGATTAAGGTAAAAGCATTAGGCTGGTTGTTCATGTTAATATTAAATATTTTTCAAACTCTAGGGTTACTTGTGGAGTACCACAGGGTTCAGTCTTTGGGACAATTCACTTCACTATGTATGTGCTATAAACTATATTAACAGGTTTCCAGGGTTTCCTTTTTTCACCTCCGGAATATTGCCAAAATTAGAAATATTCTGTCCAGGAGTGATGCTGAAGAACTAGTCCATGCATTGTTACTTCAATGCTGGACTATTGCAATTATTTACTATCAGGAAGTCCAATAAATGCAGTTCAAGACCTCCAGCTGATCCAAAAATGCTGCTGCAAGAGTTCTGTTGAAAATCAACAAGAGCAATCATATTTCTCCAATTTTAGCTTCCCTTCGCTGCCATCCTGCTAAATCAAGAATATAATTTAAAATTGTCCTTCTCACATATAAATCCCTTAATAATCATGCTCTGTCATATATCAGAGCTCTGATTACCCCATATGTTTCGTAACTCTCAGACTGCTCTCAGACTGCAGGTCTACTGGTGGTTCCTAGAGTCTCTAAAAGTAGAATTGGAGGCAGATCTTTTACTTATCCCCTCCTGTGGAACCAACTCCCTGTTTTGGTCTGTGAGGCAGACACCCAGTCTACATTTAAAAGTAGGTTTTAAGACTAGGCTTAAAACTTTCCTTTTTAACAAAGCTTATAGTTAGAGTGCCTTAGGTTATCCTGAGCTATCTCTGTAGTTATGCTGCTATAGGCCTAGGCTGCTGGAGGACATCAATATCTATTGTTCTCACTCTGGTGAGTTATCCTGCTGTTCTCCTGTGTGCATTGTTTGTCTTTTAATATTTTGTTAAAAATTGTCTTTTTTTCTCTTCATAGTAGGTACAATAGACCCCTTGCATCTGACGTCACAGTCACGTGATCGGGGGTGCGCGCCTCCATCTTGGTGGGCACGCTAGCCTAACAGCCCGTCTACTACATGACAAAACGGGTGATTTAGAGCGTACTTTTAGTTAGTTTATTTTTGGAATTTAAGCAATGCCTACGACTTGTTGTGCTCCCGGTTGCACACAGAGGCATTCCAAATTGTCGGATGTACGAAAAATGGATATTTTCAATGAAAAGAGCGCAGGCAGACACTCCCAATGGACTGGGGGAGCCATCATATTACGACAGAATTTGCAGTCTACACTTCATCTCCGGTAAATACAACTTAATTCTGCTCTAGTCATTGTTCTACTTAAATAGCGGCGGAGGGGAGGTGGCGATCGCTACACAGGCCGGAGAAGCGGCCCGTGTAGCGATCGCTCCAGACAGCCGCCGCTGTCTCCGGCCAGTGTAACGATCACCACCTCCCCTCCACCCGTTCACGGGCGCTAGTACTTCTGTGTTTACACTGCAATGTCGTCGACACCCCCATCCATTTTAACAAGACAAAAACACCAAAATAATCTGTAGTGAGTGATGTTTTTTTTAACCTACCGGGCGGGTCTTCCTATCTACTTTGTGCTGTTGTACAAACATGTCTGAACATCCATCCATCCATTTTTTGACCCGCTTAATCCCTCATGGCGTCGCGGGCGTTTGCTGGAGCCTTTTTCCTGATATAAAATAATTGTAGCCGTCCAGTGGTTTCAGGGGCTTTCGTGCTCTCTTGTCCGTACTCGCCTGCGTGTTTATAAGGCAGCTGTGTCGCAGTACGAAACCCTTGGCCAGCATTTCACAGGCTCGCTCTGTCCCTTCAGGCTTTTGCTGTGTGGATCTGGCAATCTGATACCATCAACCATCAACTTACTCTTAAAACGATCTTGTGATACGTTATCTAAAGAAGAAAAATACCTGGAGAACTCGTCATTTCGTCAAATGGCGTGCCAACCAATATGGCCGCCACGCAAGGGGTTCTGGGTAACGGAGTCACGTGGTTGCAAGGGGTCTATTGGTCTGGTGTTTTGTTAGCTGCAGCACCATCCATGGGGGCCGATCATCTGCCATTATCCTATAAAAAGGATTCCTGGATCAATGTGTGATTCCGCACTTTTTTGTGTCTTTGTTCTCTCTTCTCTAACCCCCAGTCAGTTGATGAAGGTGCCCGTTCACACCTCTGGTTGCCTCTGATTTAAGCCTGTTTACTGTATTATATAGGTCCCTTTGTACCTCCTTCAGCTGTCGCTGTGTCCACTGATGCCACACCAAAGATTCCTTATGTTGACAGTCTACTTGGTCCAGTCTTTGGATAGAATCTTCTGTTATGTTTCGTAGTCTGTGTGTAGGACTAAATTGCGGTCAGGAACCGGAGATGAGGATAGATAAGATCTTATTAATAAAACAGAAATATATATAAAAGACGGCAAGGCCTTCCCAGCCTAGCGTGTTGCCATTGAGAGGAATGTTTGAGTCTCCCTCCAGGACCTATTTCCCCCCCGACTCAATCTTAGCAAACCTGAAGATAATGGATGGATGGATGGATGGATGGATGGATAAACAGATGGATAGACAGACAGACAGACAGACAAGTAAAACAAATATATTACCACTTACCTAAATGTCTTGATTCTGATAATCTTCTCTTGTTGGAAGAAAAACTTTAAATTTAACTTAAGTCATTTCTAGCTGGTTATATTGGATGGTAAATAAACAGGTTCAAAGTCAGCTTTATTTTCCTGGTATGTGAACACATACAAAGAATTTAACTCTGGATTGTACGCTACACACTATGTGCTTACTTATAGTGTAATACAATAACAAACACAGTCTACAGTGTTGAGACATATAAATGCACTATAAACACACTATAAACTCTCCTTGATGAGAGTATAATTATTGTGAGCTGCTCCTTCTCTGCTCTCCAATCTCTAAGGTACCACACAGTAAACTGAAACAACTGAACAACTTTTCAAGACCAGTTTTAAAACCGTTAAAACATATGTATCAAGGACTATTAAAGGTTAGCCCCTACTTTTCACTTCTTCATATGTGCAATTAGGGCTGGGCAATAAATCAATATCAATATTTATTGCAATTGACACTTCATCAATTTTAATATAAAATATGTCTGATAAAAATTTCAATAATTCCATTGAGCTCCGATCCAGAACCCCATGGTATTCTGAGGGATTGAGACAGAGTAAAGGATTTAGAGTCTCAATCTTGCACGGCCAAACAAAGCAATGTTGGTGGTAGGGTTGACGTATTTTAAAGGTTAAAGGTTACATATAAATAGGGCTAGGGTTATAGTTTAAATTGAGGCTTTTTCCCCTTGTTTTTGTTTCAAATAGTTAAATAAAACATTAAACAATAATTATCAATATCAAATTATATGAAATATTATATTGTGATACATGTTTCAGCCATATCACACAGACCTAGGTGCAATATATGCAGTTAGGATCTTTGTTTTTTGATGAGGCTAATTTTTCAGATTAAGCATAGCTTTTCAAAAGAACAACCTTTAAGCACCTATTAAACATATTTATTTTTTGTTATTAAGCCCTCATTTATGTATTATATTTTGTTATCAGAAAATTCTTGTTAATTATAATAAATGCTGTAAACATTAGTGTATGTAAATAATCTATATAATGTTTCACTTAATGAATAGAGTTAAATAAATAAATGAACTTTTCAATAATATTTTAACTTATTGAACTTCACTGCCCTCGCTCAGTACGTTTTGCTTATAATGTCGTGTAAAAGTTCTTTTTTCTGTGCTGAGGGATTTTGTCTGCATTCTCCTACTGTCTACTGATAAGAGACAGTGTGAGAAATGCATTTTTCCCCCTCAACCATCCCAATGTATTCTTTTCTATATTCTGCAAAAAGGCAGCACCTTGAAAAGGGCAACAAGGCTTCAGTCAGTGAACCTGTCTACCCATGTAGGCCTTTCTCTTGATGGGTTATACTGAAACGTAACAACAATAAAGATAAAGAAATTGAATTCACTGTATATTGCTGATGTGTGTGCACTCTCCCTTTTTGTTTTAAAAAATTCACAACTTTTGTTGCTGCTGTGTGAGGGAAAGATCTGATCGGGGCCTTCTTAGAGATCAGAAGCCATTAATTCAATAGTATATGGTTTAATGGTTTCCTTTTTTATTCAACCATGATTATGCAATAAAAGCAGTTATTTCTGTGGGAGAATTCCTGACCAGAAAAGAAAATAACACAGTGGGGCTAGCTACATCGACACATGGCTATGTTGTGTCAGCTCTTTATTGTCAGCTATCAGCTATCCTGCTGTCCTTGTCGTTTAAAAGGTAAAATTCTGATGTTCCCCCCCCCCCCCCCCCACACACACACACACACACACACACACACACACCTTGGTTTTAGGATTCTACTCTAAGAATCTGTAATTCAAATACAACTACTGCCCATACTGTTTTGGCACTATAAACTCTAATTAGTTGCATTTTTTTATTGGAAATTGCTCACAAATGACAAAACGCCAGCATGTTTTCAGATATCGTCGATTGATTGTAAGTCCCTTTCCCTGTCCCCTTTATAGTAAATATGTTTTATCTTTTTAGCATTATGACGATGAACAGTGTATTATGCAAAACCCTTATGTTTATTGAATGAAATACATATTTGGTTCCCATGGCATAATTCTGGAGAAAATCAGACTATAAGTCATTGCATCTTTGTCAAAAAGCATTATGAATTAACCTCTCTGCACTGGGGAGTGTCAGCCTTTTAGCAGTGAAAGAGAGCGAATGGCAGATAGTGAAGGGGTGGTGCATGCGTGTGTGTCCATCCTCTTGCATGTTTGGTGTGGGGGTGGATACTTGCAAGAGTGACTATATCTTATAAGCAAGTATCTGACAGTGAGAAACACCAAATCAGAGAACAAGTCCTCACTCAGCCTGTAGTTATTGATCCAGGTTCAACAGGCCATCCAAAGAATCATTGATCTGAACCGCATCTTCTCTCATTGGTAGTCAGCACAAGAGCCAGTACTTTATGTAAGCTATAAGATTTATCTTGTTTATTCTCATATTAATACCAGCGGTATAAAAATTATCACCAGCTGCTGGAGTGTTAACCTACTAGTTAAAATAATGTATGTTCTACTGTAGTCAATGAAAGAAACACATGCAGTCTTTTTTTGGCTGTTCAGTGAAAAACATGTTAATAAGAAAAGCTGGGAAACAGTGCATTTTCAATGTCAGTATCTGCTTTAGAATTTTTTCTGCAGTTGCCAATTGGAGGAAACCCATCATACTTTTTCAGGTTGTTAATTAGCAGTTATTTCCTATACAATGTAAAAGACACTTCTGTGATTCTATATACAACAATAGAATAATATATATATATCAGATTATTACCCATCACACTTTACGCCTGCATTAAAAAACATACATTTAAATAAATAACCCTCCAGTAGCTCCTTTCTATGCAGTTGACATTAGTATACACAATTTGTTCACCACCTTAGTGAGGCTGTGTTTTTAATGTAAATGTGTTTAACAATCTGAGTTCCAAGATATATGACATGACTGGTGGAACATAACATTTAATCTAAGGTGTCGAAACATTAGAGTGAATGTCCGGTTGCCTCTGATTTAAGCCTGTTTGCTGCAGTGATTTTCTGATATTTCTGTTAAAATTAAATCACACTTTTTCATCTATAACACAATTTTTGGGTTATGCACAGACATGCTGTGAGGTTAAGTGATGCGTCACAGCTAAAACAATGTCAATTTAGTTGTTTTTTTGTGGGTTTATGGGTTTTTAATAGCACTCTGGCTGATGTTGTTCAATAGTTTTAGATATCTTGCAACAATGAAAGGTTGCAAGGAAATATTACATTTAAATACTGGGGGAACTGAGGGCCTTTTGCTTTTCATCAAGGTTCATTGCTGCAGTGTTCAGAATAAGAATCAACTTTGGTCCCCAAGTTATTGGGTGCAAACAAGGAATTTAACTTCAGACTCTAACACTTACTTAGTCCCTAAAAGGACATTGAAGGGAAATAAAAAAATAATTACTTTCTGGTGCACACGAGAAGGTAACTGGTACACACCACTTACTTTCTGGTGTGCACAAGAAAGTACTTTGTTTTATTTCCCTTAAATGTTCCATTAGGATCTCTGTAAACACTCCCTAAAAAAACAAACGAGCAAAACAGAAGAGCAAACTACAATCCATAACAAAAAAAATAAAATAACACAAATAATGAAAGGTAAGAACAGAACACTATGTACAAGAGGTTGTTTTTTAACATACATACATCCCAAATAAATCCAAAACAAATTATAGGGAATTATATTTATAACTGGATAGGACATCACGTGACTACAGTGTGACACACATGGGCAATTACTATGCACTCAGTCAAGGCTGAGGCAGTGTCAGAAGAACACAAAACTGGTTCTATTTAAAGAACAATAAACTTTTAGAAGTAGAATCGCATGTTGCTTTGACAGTTTGACTTGAATGAAATTGAAATCTAGTTGACATAAAATGTAATCTGCAAGAAATTCTAGGAAAATTAAGTGTTAAAGTATTAAACAGTATTTAAAGTACTAAAACAAAAATAAATGGTAATATAAAGGTTAATTAAAATACTATAATACAAGGATGGCAAAATTAATTTATAATTATTTTGTTAGTAGAGTTTATGAAGGGTACATGGAATCTGAATTTTTGTGTCAGGATTCCCAAGGGTTTGATTACTTTTTGTAGCTCCCTGGGGATCCTGCAGTCTGTTTGTGTTTGCACCCTTTAGTATTGTTTAGCTTTCAATCCTTGTTTCTATCATTAGTTTAGTTTTCTGTATTTATATTGCTAGTTTACTCTGTGTCTGTTAGATTTAGTTACTGTTTTGGTCAGCTTCTGTTGGTTATGATTTTAGTAGTTCTGTTAGATCTTTATTTTCTGCCCACCTGGCCTTAGTTTGGCTAGGTTATACCATTATATTTGGCCATTATCATGTTTCCCTGTTTGATTCAGTTCTCCCTTTGCCCCTGCCAGTTCATTGCCCTTCCTCTTTTTCTGCCTAAATGTCTAACTCCTTTCACCGGTATAATTTACTCCACCTGCGGTTCCTTCCCTCTTCCCTCGATATAGTCTTCTAGTTTTGTTACATTCATTGTCAGGTCCTCTCCAATGCAACCCGGTTCTGGTCATCCTTTTGTTCTGCCCCTGGTTCCTGTTGCCCTGCTTGCCTGTAAGTGTAATAGCTTGTGTTGTGCCCAATATTTAGTTTTCTTTGTTTTGAGTTATTTCCCTGTTTAGTCCAGTTATTGCTTATGTTCTGTCTCTGGCCTGCTCTTGAGTTTATGTTTGGGTCTGATTACTCATTCCTCACATTTGCCCAGCTCCACTCCCTCTGTAATCAGCTTTCACCTGTTTCACTTGTTCTCACCACCATATAAGCTGCGTTCAGACCAGACATCAGTGCACGGGTGAGTCAAATCCTGGGGTCCGTTCTTCGTACGTTGTTTAAAACATCCGAGATCAAATCACACATCCAAGATGATTTCATCCGGCTAATCCTGATCCAGCTAATTGGGTTCTTCGAACACACCTGTTGTTTACGATTAGTATGGCTGGATTGAGTTATCTGAGACAACTGCGCGTTGATGCGTTTGTTTAAAAGGGGAAATGTATCGATAGTAGAAACATTGATCAGCAACGCTGCTATTGGCTGTTCAGCATGGCCAAAAAGCGCGCACAGTTTTTCTCCCAAGCAGAACAAGAGCTTGGAAGGTTATGCCGAATTTGAGTCATTAATTAAAACACCTCAAAATCTGTTAAAGCCAGAAGAGAGGGCTGGCAAAAAGCAGCAGACAAATTAATGCATAAATACTGTCCATGGTAGATGTTTCTATCACTTTCTACAGTATGAATTTTTGCATTTTAATAATCTCATATTTACTTTGTTCTTGTATATCAGAGCCTCCACAGGACCCACTAGAACATGGGGACAAGTAAAAGTGAAATACAAGAATATTCTACAAAATGATAGCCTTTAATTATTATACTTTATTTTAAAAAGGCACTTGTTATGTTAAGAGATCCAAATTTCAGTGTCATTCCTTAGACACGGGAAGTAAAGAACATGTGCAAACTGGGAATTTTAACAAAAAAAAATCTTTATCCATAAAAAATTAAAATTTTCCTTTTCCAAGTCATCCACAGTTTACACGTTAAAACTGTATTGCTCCGTGGCTAGATAATCCATCCAGGAAGCAAGCCTTTCAAAGTAAACTAAACTTCACAATAAAATGGCCCGAACAAATCTTCTTACTGAATATAATAAAAATAAAAAGCTAACCATCATACAAATAATTTAAATATTTTAGATTTATGGCTCCAATACCACTTTTTCCTCTTGAAAAGCCACTGTTAAATGATGTGTTTGTCTGTTTATAACAGCCACCAATAAATCTCACTACAATTACACTGTCGCGCTGCGCTAAAGGATCCTGTCTATTGCGCAATACGCAATTAATTTGAAAAACTCTGCAAATTATTCTTGCACCTTCCGCAACAGGTTGCAGTCGTAAAAATGGACATGGCTACGGCAGACTTCCCTATCTCCTCCGCTTACACAGCCGTGATCTAATCTTGTTTACATGAAATAAGCCTGCTCTCGAGCAGGCTTAAGCTGGCGCACATGTTGCTATGACAACAAGTGCAGGAAGTCTTTTGAAGAACCAAACAATCCAAGATCATGCCAAATCGTCAACAATGAAATCCTGCTAACTGAGTTAGCGACATACGAAGAACGGACCCCAGATCTTATGTCTGGTTTTTGTTTTTGGAATTTGACCCTGTTTTTCCCTTCAGAGTACCTGAGCCATTCGGTGACATCATGTCACCTGTCTGTTTCTGTTCCCACAAAGTTCTGGTTGTTTTTCTGTAGTCTTTTTGATTCCTCTGTCCTTTTTGGTGTAGCTCTGCTTTTTGTTTAATAAATTCCTTTTTAAAGAACCTCTGCTGGTCTGGCTGAATTTTGGGTCCGCTGCCGTGATTCATTACAGTAAGATTCTGTTTCTTCTTTATTAAGTTACACTCCTCACAACAATATTCAACTTCCATGTTCATGTCTCCACCATGGTCCACAAGTCAAAACCGACTTATAAGATTTTTGGGCATTTTTGCATGAAACAGACATGTTTTAAGATAGCCATAGTGGTTTGACTTCAACACTAGTGTTTTTCTTATGTCCTCCATTATGAACCGATATACATTTACAGCTGACCAGAACTTTTTTTTATTATTATTCATTATTATTTTTGATTATGTGTCTCTGCGGTGCTGTGACAGCCAGGGGCTGAAGAGGTGGCTGTGCTCTGGGAGCTTCAGCGAGGCAAACCAACCCAACGGAGCTGAATGGACATTGGATTGTTTATTTAAAAAAGGGTCAATTGGGACTCAAACTGAGTCTTTGGTTTTGCCCCTTTGTGATAGCTTAGCCAGCCAGGTTATCAAGAGCGAGACAGACTGATCACAAAATGTCCCAAACGGCACTCCCTGAACTGTTTTATTAGCCAATATCAGTTTAAAAATTCCAGCTTCAAAGCCAGAAACCAACAAACTATGATACAATAATGCAGGTATACCTGTTAAAAAAAATAAATTGACAGCATGGCAATCTTTATCGCACAGTAGGTATACCTATCAACAGTATAGTCTTACAGTCCCCACACTACTTATTGATTTATCTTTAGGGAAAGTACATATTTCTATCAGTCATAACATCTGGAATTTTGTAATCTTTAATTTGAGCCACATTTAATGAATGTCGGTTAAGAATGCTAGGACCATTTTTTGGCAAATGTGTGCTCATTGGTGCTCATTAGATCAGAATGGTTTTGTGGACAAGACTCAATGCATGGCAATGATGCCTGTGTGAGTACATCACTGTCTATAGCAGCGAATAGGGATTGTCCTAACCAGTATATCAAATAGAGATGCAAACAAATTATATACTTACGATTGTCGATTAATGGTAAATTAGATTGTTCCATACGATTAACTCATAACGTTAGCTTAGATGGCCCTTCTTTCAGTGTTGTAGTACGGCCACCATCCAGAAGAGTGTGCTGCCAGTCACGCTAAAGTGGAGCCCGACCACAGTAGTTGTAAGGCTGCTACATACTCCAAGAGAACCGAGACAATTTTTTTCGCTCCCGCACTGAATTACGTCATTTTGTTCTCTCAGCCCTGTCTTTGAGGGTCTACCCGCAAGGGGTGTCCCAGGTTGTTTTCGACACAAAGTTGGGGCAGAACTTTTTTCTCAAGGGGTGTCTGACTGCTTTGATTGGACAGGATTTAGATGGGTGTGTTTTGGTTGGAAAAATGCAAATGTCTTACACATCTGTGGAACTGCAGTCGCTCAGTCCCACAGTTCAACTCTGGTGATTTGAACATGCTAATTCCACTCTCTTGCAGTGTTTACTCTATAAATTATCCTAGTGGGGTAGTCCCGCCTCCATAGCACCGCACATCCCTGGTGTTCGCAGCTGAGCATCTCGTCGTTATGAATATACAGAGCCAAAACAAACTTTTTTCATGTTCTTCCCACCCCGATTAGGAGAAAAATACTCTTTGTTCTCTGGAGTATGTAAGAAGCTTTAAAGAAAAACAATCCCAACAAAGACGGTGTGAAGTGGTCCAAATAGAGCCCAGTGTAGGATTATTTTATACTTGCCACACAACCCTGGTGAACCCTGACGTCACTTCCTGTTTGCGGTAAGGCGTATTGTATCACTTCCTGTTTTCACTGCGTGAGCAACGGTTTGTTGCTCCAGATTCTCTCGCTTTTATCTTTAATCTCTTTGCTGTAACATCTGTTTCTAACACATAAGCACTTTTAAAACATTTTCTGTTGCTGCACATCACGCTTGGGAACTCCTCGTGTTTCACGGTTTGCTCTCTTGGCGTGGTAGAAGGGCGCTAGCCTAGCTTTAGCCTAGCCTAGCCTTAGCTCCACAATGGCTTCCTCTCCTACTATTACTTCAGCTTCTCCGTCTCTGACTAAGTCTCCCCTTATCTCCTGCTCTCTGTGTCAGATGTTTAGCTATTCCTCTGCCTCCTTTAGTGATAATGGTACTTGTAATAAATGTAGTGTTTTTGTAGCTTTGGAGGCGAGGGTGTCAGAATTAGAGTCCCGGCTCCGTGCTATGGAAAGACCAGCTGATAGCCGCCCCTCTGCTAGCGCGGAGCCACATAGACCTAGCGTTAGTTCACTTAGTGGTCCTCCAGAAGCACCCGAGCAGCCGGGTAAGCAGGCCGGCTGGGTGACAGTTCGTAGGAAGCATAGCTCTAGATTTCAGCCCCCAGTTCACCACCGACCCGTCTGCGTTTCAAATAAATTTTCCCCACTCAGCGACACACCCGCTGAGAAGCCGATCCTGGTTATTGGGAGCTCAATAGTCAGAAACGTGGCACTAGAGACACCAGGGACCATAGTTAAATGCCTGCCAGGGGCCAGAACGGGCGACATAGAATCTTACCTAAAACTGCTGGCTAAGGATAAGCGTAAATACAGTAAGATTGTTATTCACGCTGGCGGTAATGACACCCGATCACGCCGATCGGAGGTCACTAAAGTTGGTGTTGCTTCGGTGTGTGAGTTTGCTAAAGCAATGTCGGACTCCGTAATTTTCTCTGGTCCCCTGCCTGATTTGACCAGTGATGACATGTTTAGCCGCATGTCATCATTCAACCGCTGGTTGTCTAGGTGGTGTCCTGAAAACGACGTGGGCTACATTGATAACTGGAGAACTTTCTGGGGAAAACCTGGTCTGATCCGGAGAGACGGCATCCATCCTACTTTGGATGGTGCAGCTCTTCTTTCTAGAAATCTGGCCGGATTTATTAGTCCTCCTAAATGCTGACAATCCAGGGTCCAGACCAGGAAGCAGAGCCGTAGTTTAACACACCTCTCTGCAGCTTCTGTACTGTTACCCATCCATTATCCTATTGAGACGGTGTCTTTCCCACGGCCAAAACTTAACAGATCAAAAACTTATCTAAAAGGAACAAATCATAAAAACCTAATAAAAATCAATACGGTTCACCTTGAACCTAAAAATAAAACAATTAAATGTGGTCTATTAAATATAAGGTCTCTCCCTCCAAAGACTTTGTTAGTTAATGAATTGATTTCTGATAAACAGATTGATTTGTTTTGTCTCACAGAAACCTGGCTACAAGAGGACTACGTTAGTATAAATGAGTCAACTCCCTCCAATTATTCAAATTTCCACATTCCCAGATCTGTGGGAAGAGGAGGAGGAGTGGCAACTATCTTTCAGTCTGATTTATTAATTAGTCCCAGGCCAATTAATAACTACAGTTCTTTTGAACATTTAACCCTCAGTTTCCCTCATCCAAGCTGCAAAGCAATAAAACCTCTTCTGTTTGTTGTTTTGTATCGTCCACCAGGCCCTTACACTCAGTTTTTGGATGAGTTGTCAGATTTCTTATCTGATTTGGTGTTAAATACTGATAAGGCTATTATAGTGGGTGATTTTAACATCCATGTTGACACAGAATGTGATAACCTTAGTGTAGCCTTTAAAACTATCCTAGATTCAATTGGTTTTGCTCAAAATGTGCATGAACCGACGCACTCTCGGCTCCATACTTTAGACCTTGTTCTGACATATGGCATTGATTGTGAAGAATTAACAGTATTTCCTCACAACCCTGTCCTATCTGATCATTTTTTAATAACATTTGAGTTTAATCTAACTGAGTTCTCCACCCCCAAAAGAGGGTTCCATTATAGTAGATCTTTATCGGATAATGCTGTATCAAAACTTAAAGAGTCTGTCCCCTTTTTAATATCCTCCGTATTGCAGAAATGCCCTGCAGATAGCAGCAATGTTGTTTCTTCCAATTCACAAATAGATGTCTTTGTAAACGGTATGACTTCGTCATTGCGTTCTGCATTAGACAATGTAGCTCCCTTGAAAAAGAAGGTTATTATTCACAGGAAGCTGGCTCCTTGGTTTAATTCAGAGCTGCGTTCCTTGAAGCACAATGTTAGGAAATTGGAGAGAAAATGGCGCTCTACACACCAAGAGGAATCCTACCTAATCTGGAAGAACAGTCTATTGTTGTATAACAAGACCCTTCGCAGAGCTAGAGCAGCATATTTTTCATCATTAATTGAGGAGAATAAGAATAATCCTAGATTTCTCTTCAGTACAGTTGCCAAACTTACTCAGAGCCACAGCTCTGTTGATCCATCCATTCCCTTAGCTCTTAGCAGTAATGATTTTATGGGATTCTTCATAAATAAAAT
This sequence comes from Fundulus heteroclitus, assembly GCF_011125445.2. Lineage (NCBI taxonomy): Eukaryota > Metazoa > Chordata > Actinopteri > Cyprinodontiformes > Fundulidae > Fundulus > Fundulus heteroclitus. The sequence goes on from NC_046368.1 coordinate 17,062,241, forward strand.
TGATTCCATTAAAAATAAAATAATTGGCATCCTCCCAAACATGATTACCTCATCCTCAGTAAGTGAGGCAGCATTGGAGGAATCCTTAGAACCTGTGCAGTGTCTGAACTGTTTAAAAGCAGTAGAGCTTTCTGAGCTATCTAAAATTTTAGCTTCATCTAAACCTTCTACCTGTATGTTAGACCCAATCCCAACCAAGTTGTTTAAGGAGGTATTCCCTCTGATCAGTGGTCCTATTTTAGACATGATTAATGTATCCTTGGTAAATGGATATGTACCACAGGCTTTTAAAGTAGCTGTTATTAAACCTTTACTTAAGAAACCATCTCTTGATCAAGATGAGTTAGTAAATTACAGACCTATATCTAATCTTCTTTTCTTATCTAAAATTCTTGAGAAAGTAGTTGCTAATCAACTATGTGAACATTTACAAAGTAATGACCTACTTGAGGAGTTTCAGTCAGGCTTCAGAGCTCATCATAGCACTGAAACAGCTCTGGTGAAGGTCACTAATGATATTCTCATGGCCTCAGATAATGGACTTGTGTCTATACTTGTCCTGTTAGATCTCAGTGCTGCATTTGATACAGTTGATCACAATATTCTCCTACAAAGACTTGAGCATACTGTAGGGATTAAGGGAAAAGCATTAGGCTGGTTTAAATCTTATCTGTCGGACAGATTCCAGTTTGTTCATGTTAATAATAAATCTTCCTCAAACTCTAGGGTCACTTGTGGAGTACCACAGGGTTCAGTCCTTGGACCAATTCTATTTACTATATATATGCTTCCGATTGGCAAAATTATCAGACAGCATGGGATTAATTTCCACTGTTATGCTGATGACACTCAGCTATATTTATCCATAAATCCTGATGAATCCAATCAGTTACTTCGACTGCAGTCATGTCTTGATGACATCAAAAGCTGGATGACTTTAAATTTCCTGCATTTAAATTCTGACAAGACAGAAGTTGTAATCTTTGGGCCAGAGTCTTCAAAAAATAAAGTTCTTAATCAATCCCTTAATCTGGATGGCATTAACTTGGCCTCTGGTAATAAAGTTAAAAATCTTGGCGTTGTTTTCGACCAAGACATGTCATTTAAATCCCATATTAAACAGGTTTCCAGAGTTTCCTTTTTTCACCTCCGGAATATCGCCAAAATTAGAAACATTCTGTCCAGGAGTGATGCTGAAAAACTAGTCCATGCATTTGTTACTTCAAGGCTGGACTATTGTAATTCTTTACTATCAGGAAGTCCACAAAATGCAGTTCGAAGTCTTCAGCTGATTCAAAATGCTGCGGCAAGAGTTCTGATGAAAATCAACAAGAGGGATCATATTTCTCCAATTTTAGCTTCCCTTCATTGGCTTCCTGTTAAATCAAGAATAGAATTTAAAATTCTCCTTCTAACGTATAAAGCCCTTAATAATCAAGCTCCACCATATATCAGAGCTCTGATTACCCCGTATGTTCCTAACAGAGCACTTCGCTCTCAGACTGCAGGTCTGCTGCTGGTTCCTAGAGTCTCTAAAAGTAGAATGGGAGGCAGATCCTTTAGCTATCAGGCTCCTCTCCTGTGGAACCAACTCCCAGTTTTGGTCCGTGAGGCAGACACCCTATCTATTTTTAAGACTAATGTTAAAACTTTCCTTTTTGACAAAGCTTATAGTTAGAGTGGCTCATACCCTGAGCTATCTCTATAGTTGTGCTGTGATAGGCCTAGGCTGCTGGAGGACATCAGGGTCTAATTTTCTCACTCTACTGATTTCTACTGTTCTTCAGTCTACTGTTCTCCAGTTTTGCATTGTATTACATTGAAATGACTGTCGTCATTTCAGCTTTTAACTTTTTGCTCTCTCTCTTTTTCTTCATAGTAGGTACACCTGGTCTGGCGTTCTGTTAACTGTGACATCATCCAGAGAAGACAGCTCACCCGCTACTACCATCTAATGTAGAACAGATTACTAGATCAATGTGTGCTTCTGTGCTTGTTTGTCTGTCTTGTTGTGTCTCTGTTCTGTCTTCTGTAACCCCAGTCGGTCGAGGCAGATGACCGTTCATACTGAGCCCGGTTCTGCCGGAGGTTTTTCCTTCCCGTTAATGGGTGGTTTTTCTTCCCACTGTCGCTTCATGCTTGCTCAGTATGAGGGATTGCAGCAAAGCCATGTACAATGCAGACGACTCTCCCTGTGGCTCTACGGTTCCCCAGGAGTGACTGCTGCTTGTCGGGACTTTGATGCAATCAACTGGTTTCCTTATATAGGACATTTTTGACCAATCTGTATAATCTGACCCAATCTGTATAATATGATTGAACTTGACTTTGTAAAGTGCCTTGAGATGACATGTTTCATGATTTGGCGCTATATAAATAAAATTGAATTGAATTGAATTGAATTGATGACAGAAGAACGAAGGGCATTATGCAAAAAAAAAAAAAAAAAAAAAAAAACTGTGACATGATAGAAAGGACAAGGTGCCAAAAGCACGGTTGATGGTGAGGGCTTACGTGGACACTATAAGTGTTTCATATATTTGGGTTTCTGTTTTGCTATATTTCATAAATATGTCTGAACTTTTGTTTATTCAATCAGTATTAATGCGAGCCGCACAATAAACTGTTAAAATATAATGACATGCCTCTTAAAATTCAACATATTGTAAACAAAATTGCCCTTCATGTTATGGAAAGACCATCGTGTTACAAGACAAAATTAGGGTTTTTAAGAAAATGGCTGCTTATCAATTAATTGTTAGTCAATCAATAAGATCAATCAACTTTAGATTAACTAAATCAGTAACTTGTATCCCTAATATCAATGGCCTTTACCCATGTTTATTTGACCAGCTTTTCTTCCTCAAAAATTTCATGATGTTTTATGCAAAGCAATCTTACAAGCTGTGCATTTATGACCTGGCAAGCCAGATTGATGATGTTTCTGACATTAGAAAAGAATGACTCTGAATCAGGGCAACCACGGAGACAGGGAGTTTTAGTTAAATAAGGTTTATTGTCAAAGTGCTGGGTGACAGGGGTGATACTGTCGGGCAGGATCATCTTAAGCTAGAGGCTGAGGCTAGGCAAGAGCCAGGAAGGGTGGTGTCCTTGGTCCAGGTGCAAATGCAGTGGCTCTCTCACTCCAGTGCAGATGGTGTAGGAGGGTGGACAGGTAGGTGAGCTCAAGGAGGAGGACTAATGCAGGCAGGGGATCAGAGGAATCCAGTTTCCTTGGAAGGTCCGGGCTCGAATGTTCTTGGGTTTGGATAAATGGTTCTAGGAAGAAAACAGAGACACGGAACTAGGACTGGTCTTGGACTTCAGGAAAAAGAGTTGTTAGTCTTACAAAAACTAAATCAAAACACCTTGGTACTATGTACCACGCTGGAAGCGATAAAGAACTGACGCTCTCCTCCTGGCTTCTGCTCCTCAAGAAGGGTTCTAATTAGCAGTGATGAGGAGCACCTGCCTGCCACGCCTTGCAGAGAAGAGAGAGAGAGACCAGACCTGCACCCAGACCTGGAGTATGACAGTTTCAAGCTAGTTTCTACCAAGATACAAATCCTCCAATTTTTTTTAATAAAAATAGGTAATTTGTGTTCTCTTGATGTGTGCTCAGAACAGATTAAATTTTTTTGAGAACATATTGCAATTAATATTGTAACAGCTGGCATAAAAAGGACATTTGCTGTCATAACTGAATTGTTTGCACCACCACTGCCCTGAGCTATTTGCTATTAACTCTAGGTCTTGAACCTAAATATTCAGAAGGGAAACTAACAGAATTTGCCATGCAACAGTAACCTACACTAACCTTCTGGAATATGCTGGTGAAGATTCTCAGTCATCCAGGTCATGGTCATTCCAAAAAAGACAAAAAAAAAAACTGGACTTTTTTCCGTAGTTTGAAGACGTTTCGCTTCCTATCGCTTCCTATGCCTGGCCACTTCTGTAAACCAGGCCAATAATGACCCGTAACGACTCCCCATTCCAGAGGTATGGACCAGTTTCGGTTCAATTTGTAAGCCAACAAAAACCTTTGTGACTCCCCATTACTAAGGGGCTAAACCTGTTTCGGTTCAATTTGCATGTTATCTAAGCCATTACAGGGCCTTTGTTGGGCAGTACTATAAAGCTTGCTACTCCACACTACTCCAGACATTTTGAATTGAGAAAGCTTTCTGGATAGGAAGCGAAACGTCTTCAGACTTTGGAAAAAAGTCCAGTTACTTTTTTTTGTTTTGTTTTTTTACTTTTTTGGAAATACCTTCTGGAATTGTCTCTGGATTTTCATAATTGAATATATTTTCCACCACAGCTTAAAACAACTATTTATATTTGGTATTGAGTTGGTAAGATAAGCACTTTTACAATCTTCTGACAGACCTCAGTCTCAAACACTTTGTGCCGAGCACCAATAACAAATTATCAAAAATACCAGTGAAAGCATGTCAAAGTTGGTCAGCAACTATAAGAAGATTCTGTTGTAAAACCATAAAATATTTTTGAACTGAATATTGAGGATGGCCTAAGTAAGTGTTGACATGCCATTTTCCTGAATATGCATGTAAAACGTTTGTTTTTAATAGCTATTGGATATTATTTTATTACATTTTGAAGGTCCCTGTCTAAGTTTCCTACCACAAACTAACTTACTGGTTGAATGTTAATAAATTTAAACATAAATCTGCCAGGAGTATGAACAATTATGGGCTTAACTGTAGATATACAAAATAAATTTTTATGTGGTAGACCAACACAAAATAGTGCTGAATTGTGAAGTAGACCAAAAGGGATCTAAATGCTTTTTATAAACTTTAAAAGTCCCATGTGAATTTGTATTTATGTCTCTCTCACTTCACTTGGCAACCACAAAAAAATCTAACGCAAAGAATCATCTACAGAAGTCACCTTATAAGTACACAAATTACATCTGCATATAATTTTATTACAGCTTATCCCGTATAGATCAGGGATAAAGCTGTGAAAAAAGTTTAAAGCAGGGTTGGGTAATAAACCCAACTAACAAAACCCTGTTCAATCTAACATCCTAAAAATAGAATGAATAGAAAACAATTGCCGATCTACCAAGTCATGTTCTTCCACCCATGGCCCCAAAAGATTTAAAACCAGGGTGGAGGCCCATTTTCTAACAGGAACACAATCATAGATGTACATTTTACACAGTCACAATGGAAATTATGATCAAATCATGTTGAAGTTAGAATGGTCCCATATTCTTGAAATTAGTGTATTTGTCCTTAATTTGAGCAGGCAAGCTCCAGTGATACGCCAATGGAATAAGATTTTTGCACTTGAAATAGGAAGAAGTCACATCCATCATCTTATTTCCAATGCTGTATATTTAATTATTTTGGTTTAGGAGTCAAAATACTAATTCCATTGGCAGATAATCTTATTTACCTTCTCAAATCAAGGACAATTCAACTCATTTCAAGAAAACATTGATTACTTTTGCTCTGCAATGGACTAGCAACCTGTCCAGGGTTGTATCCATCCTCTTGCCTAATGACAGCTGGAGATAGGCACTCAGAATGCACAGTGCAATGCTTCAAAATGACAATATTGACAACTCATGTCAGTTGTCAGACATCTCCATATACTGGGCTTAAAGCTATTGTTTTACTGACAAAAATGTTTTAAAATAATAAATATGTTTATTGGTATAAGCTGTTTTGTCTAGCAAAACCTAACTAAGGTAAAGTTATGGATAGAGAAAAATCAATATATTCGTGAATATTAATATTGTATCATCTTTTATCTTTCTCTATTATTTGTCTACATTTGTATTTATGTATGAACACAAACTGCTCCTTGCTCCGTGCTACGTTTCAAAGTTTTTGGTCTTAGGCAAAAAAGGCTTGTCCTTTACTAACCTCAGGAGTTTAACACAAATCATACGTAATCAAAAATATATTTTCTTTTATTTAAATGTGTTGTAAGGTAAAATTTTCACTCTTATGCTGTTTGAAAACCTTATTAAAGTATTATGTCCCTTCCTTTGTTTTGTGCCTGTAATGTATAATGGAGGCATGGAAATCAGATTAAAAATGAAAACACTAATTTGAAATCCACTTCATTATGCAAAACCCGGTCCAGACATCTAAGCTTTACTAGAAGATAATGAATAATATCTTCACTGGCAGACAAAACAAAGGTAGCCTTGACACTGCTGATAAGATGTAGACTGAAAAAGAAATGCTTTCTTTAGCAAATGTTTTCCAAAACCAATGGACTGTAGAGTATCAATCAAGGTTGTTCTTGATAGCCTTTATTTATCCAGTTTCCTCAGGCTGAGTGCAGCTCTCTCCAGTGTATACTTTGCCTGCTGTTAATTGCAACCAAAACAATATTCAGAATTGTTGTTGATTTTGACATTTTGAAATTGACATTGTTAATTTTAGGTTATTAAATTATTAGATTAGATTATTTACAGTATGTTAAAACATGTGTATTTGTATAATAATTTATTGTTGCATCAGAGTCACTTGTGTCAGGTAGAGATCCTGACACAAGCAATTTGACTGGATTGTACAATGCTCACAGTGTGCTTAGTTGTATAAAAACAAAATAATGCAGTAATAATAATCAAACAGTATGCAGCATAGAAAACTGAAAACAAGTGGGCAAACTGTGACAATAATGCAATGGTGGAATTCAATTTAATTTAAAAACACGTTATTATTCCCAAAGGGAAATTAAATGATGTTGCTACTGGTGTAAACTGAATGGTGCAATTTTCACTTTCATTTAGACACTTGAGTCTCACTGATGCCAACAATCTAATTTTCCAGTGGGGCTGCTACATGTTTAGCCACAGTTCCACCGACCCTACTCGGTTTTCTTCACCTGGCTCCATTCTTCCCTGCATGGCTTATCTTCACACAGTTTCTGTTTCAACCAGTCTTGTAATGCGTAGAAGAGAGAAACACATTATTAATGGTTTGTTTAGTTTTTATGAAGGGGCAGCACATGCATGTTCTCCCTGTTCATGCATGAGTTCTCTCCGGGTACTCCAGCATCCTCCCATGGATTGTTTGTATGATTACTTGGTTAGAGTGTTCATAGGTTTCTGTTTGGGCCATGGCTGTCAGACCTGCCTGGCTGGGTAGCAGTTTGCTGACACCATAGTGGTTGCGGGAGGTTTCTTCACGGAGAAATGGCATCAAGGTGGGTGCTGGCTCTCCATGCTGCGTGGAGGAAGTTTGTTTGGCAATAGGGGAGGTCATTAGACATACGTCCATCAAGTTCCCAGCCCGGATGAACGGTGCTGTGGTGTTGTTTGTTGAAAAGATGGAGCAGGCTTTACAGTTGGTTGAGGCTGGAATTTCCGTCAATGGTTTGTTTTTGCAGGTAACCAAAATCGTGCTGTCGAATGTACCACCATTTATTAGAAATACATTTTTGGTTAGGGAGTTGTCCCGACATGGGAAGGTGGTGTCCCCAATTAAAAAAGTGCTGTCTGGGTGCAAGTGACCACTATTAAAACACGTGGTCTCTCATAGGAGATAGCTTTACATGATCCTTAACTGGAAGGATGAAGAGTTCAACGTAAGGTTTCATGTTAAGCTGGATGATTGTGATTATGTTTTGTTTGCCACCTCTTCCAACATGAAGTGTTCTGGAGGTGGCCAAGAGGTGCATATCATTAAAATGTGCCCAAACAAGTCTGGACCGGCCCCACCACATTCAGAGGAGCAGTGCACTGCTGTCGCTGTTCAGATTGAGGGTCCATCTGGAGGGAGCAGGGTAGCGGGAGCACCCGCCGCTGATGTGTAGTAACCTGCGGCGTCCACTGGAGATTCTGCCGCTTGTTGATGATTCTTGATGTTGTGAAGGTGTTGATGGAGGGAAGACGATGATTGGGGGGTGAATGAGGACAGATGATGGCACTGTGGTGTGTGGTGGTGGGGGTGTGGGGGCGTCAGACCACGGTTGGCGGTGGGTTGGAGGAGGAAGATGAGCAGATTGGAGAGCGCAGGGGTGAGGTGGGTTATGAAGAGCATTTAGCGTGTGGAGATCGGGGCAAGAAACAGGAGGTGCAGGAGGAGGATGGAGGTGCGGAGGTTGAGAGTGGAGGGGCGTCGTTGGGAGCTGACATAGAGGAAAGAACGGTGAGGGCAGAGGAGGGGATGGAGCAGTAAGCTTCAGCCCTAGTGAAGAGGAGAAGCAAAAGGAACAGCAACAGCGAAGGAGAGTTTTGTCAGCTCTGTTGTGCACGGCTATTACAAAACTAACACAGCAATGTTTGATAGACCGTTAAATTGCATTTTGCGTTTAAAATAGTGTAAACCGAAAGTATTTGTGAAATAAAATTAGGAACTTGTTTGATAAACATCAAAGCCTCCTCCTTGGATGTATTTGGAAATAAAAAAAAAAGTTTAACGTTTCTGACCTACTTTTAAAGGCTGATAAAATAGGCGTGGCTCTGCTTGGCCCGAGATTGGGCCAGATGGGTTTAAGAAGTTCCTCATATTCTCCCAAACAATTGATAGATTTTGTTCCATAGAGTACACTGTGTCACCATTCTGTTCTCAAATGACAAAGAATAAATACATTTGGTTTAAACTGTGTCATCTTTAAATGCGTTTGTTTCCTGTGGCCTTCATTGTTCTATCTAAACAACAATTTTTAGGGCAAAGAGCTAGTGGCAACCAAAATTTAAGTCTAATTCCCAGGTCTGTAGCACTTTATTGAACTTACTTACAATACGTCTAAGTTTTATAATGCCATTTGTTATAACATTAACAGCTGTAAATACTCAAGAGTCTTTTTATGTCCAGGATCGATGGAAGTAGTTCAACTCTGTCATTAATCATGTTCTGTACCTTTTATGAAGCAATCTCACTTTATTCATAAAGGATAACTATATGGCTCCATTAAGGTGTCACACTATTTATCTTCCTTACAACCTGTCCCTGGCGTTACAGAATGCTTTGGCTTGCTTTACTCTTTCTTTCTCTTGTCTCCACTCCATTTGTCCCTTTGCCCTCTTCAGCATAAAATAATTGGAAATACATAGAGGGAATAATAGGTGGGCACTTTACTGGCAATCACAAAAAGGCTGTAAAGGTAAATTTGCTGCTTTCTAAAATATATGTGTGTATTCACAGGTGCACAAGTGTGTGCCATTTAAAAGACAGGATGGTTAGAGGTATTGTACCTCAGTTAATTTTTAAAATTAATGACAATGTGATGATTAAACATTGCAAAAGTAATATATATATATATATATATATATATATATATATATATACAGTATGTGTGTGTGTGTGTGTGGGTGTGTGTGTGTGTGTGTGTGTGTGTGTGTGTGTGTGTGTGTGTGTTTGTGTGTGTGTTGAAACAATTAATAAGTGTTGTCCACAGTTACTTTTTTGCCTAAAACATTAATGTTTTGCCCTAAAACTGGTTTATACAAAGATCAAACTATAAAAAACGAACAGCAAACCTCTTTGCAGGCAGTAACAAAGCATGCACATGACTGTACACCTTTATCTTAATTTACTGAAAGGGGATCTAAAAATATGGAAGGATCATATTTTGATCCCAGACCGGGATTCACAGAGCAGGCAGCCCAAACTGCTTTCACTCCAGCTGCCCTGTTGCCACAGCCAGACAAAAACCTTCACCCTGAAGCAACTTCTTCCAACCGGATGGCCCAAAGTGAGCCAAACTGACACAGAGGCACAGGTTTGGCAGAGCAATAAGGTGGAAAAGATTAATCATTAGAATGGTTTACTGTGTTTCACTGGTGTTTTAAGGTTTGACCGAGGTATAAGACTGAGCTAACAGGTAAGGCCACCAGCTAGCATTCTTGAAAAAAAGCTTTGCTGATGTGTTTCACTGTGTTTTACAGTTATAACAAAAAACACAGATGGGACATTAATGTTTGTGTTTTCCGGTCCGCTCATTCTGAAAAATAGAGCTTAAAAGTATTTTTAAGGGAGCACGGAGCTCCCGGTAGCATTAGCTGAAATTATCCTCTCCAATAAACTCTCTAATACCCTAGTAAAACATAACTACGGGTTGTTTTAAACATAATGCTGGTTTTCATTTAGGTCAGCCATCATTTGATAGTGCTACAAGCATTAGTACAGCGTTAATAGTGAAGATTAATGTTGATTTAATGGTGTTTCGTGTAGTGTTAGGATTAACTAATCAGGGTAATGTAAACATGGCCAGGACACGCCTCAATATGTAATTTGTAGTCGATCATCTGCTACACCGCCCTCTAGCTTCGTGTCTGAATTATTTCCAGGAGAAATAATTACATTAATAAAAATGTGTCCTAAGGGTTATTGATTTTTATTTAGCAAATCATTCTTTAAAATGTCATTTCCTCAAATAATGTTTTGCCTAACTCGGATTTGCATTGTGAATGGGTTTCAACCCCTAAATGTGTTCTAAATTACTTAAGATAATTTCATCTCATTCCATATTCTTTAAGATAAGCTTTGGTTCTTTAACTTGGATCTACATTGAACCAAGACTCATTGAATCATTGTGATGAAAATAGTTTTCAACTATTTTTATTTGTCTTTTTGCTTCTTGTTTGTGTAAACAGTTCCTCAGTTTCTTTTTGCTTAGTAATTTTAGTTAAGTTTCACTAGCCTAGTAGAGATAATTTGTTGATTGAAATATAAGATTAATTCAGGCATCCAGGCATTTTATTTCTGATAATACATTTTTGTACTTTTTTTTTTGGTTCCTCCTTTATTCCATATGTGTGCAGAGTTTGCTATTAAGAGAATGCCAGTGCTCAAATCTCCCTAACTACTGTTCTAATATCAACTGTTTGGGCTGAGATTTACTGGACAATACCTGACAGACAGAGTTATTTATTAAACATTAAATAACTTAAAACATGTGTAATAACTAGGGATGTCATTTTTAACGTGTTAACGTTAACCACAAAAAATGTTTCCCACATTAATCACTCAGCAAAACACACACACACCGTTCCATGTGTTTATTACCCTCAGTGCTTTCCGTAGTTCCAAGAATGGGAAGTGTCATGCTGCTGGTCTAGGAGTGGGTCTGGTCTCTCTCTCTCTCTCTGCTGCAGGGTGTGACGAGCAGGTGTTTCACGTCTCGGCTAATTAAGGTACCTACTTAAGGAGCTGAGACCAGGAGGAGGACGTCAGTTCTTTCTCGCTACCAGGGTAGTATATGACCGACTTTAAACTCTGCCCCGAGTTCTTCCAACCAAACCCTAACTCTGTGCCTTTGATCTCTTCCATAAAATCAACTAAGAATCCTAGAAGCTTCCAAGCCTGGACTCTCTTCAAGGGCTGGAGCCCTCTGATTGTCAGTCCGCTTGGGTCCTCCTCCTTGTGCTCACCTGCCTGTCCACCCTCCAACTCCAACAACACTAGAGAGAGAGTCACTGGATAATACCTGGACCAAAGACACCATTCCCCCCGGACCCCTGCCAAGCATCAGCCTCCGTGAGTTCAGCCCTCTCCACCTTTCCATCAATCTCAGCCCTGTTATTTACCACTGCCCTCATCTTTCCCAGCAGAACCAAGAACGATTCGGCCAGACGTATTGCCCACTTTGCTCAATAAAGAATAATTTCTTATCAGAACTGACTGACTCTGTGGTTGCCCTGATTCAGAGTTGTTTCTCTCAAATATGATAGGTAGAGAGACTGTAGCATAACAGACCCACACTCACTGTTGCCAAGTTCTCCTATTATAAGCGGCTTTAGGCTTTTTTTTTCTAAAGTTGCTTGTAAATTCTGTGAGCTGCGGGTTGCGGTTTTTTGGGCTTGTTTCTGAAAGTGAAGTTTCTTATTTGGGCTCTAAAATAAGTGACGATAAATACGAGTTATAAAGAGACCCGCTTGTGCTGCCGCACTACAGACACCGTAAGTATAACCAGCTGAAATATCCCTCCACGTTCACACACTCCTACTTATAGACAAAATATACTAGATGCTTCATTACGTGCTGGAGCGCATCCCACGTTGCCGCCATATTGGCTGGGTCTTTTCTACTCTTGGCTGACATAGGAGCCGATCGGTTTAAAGGCAGAGGGAGCAATGTTGCCTGTTTTTTTCCGCAGTTTACGGCTGCAATAACCGGTGATAACTGCTGAAAGTAGATTGAGCGGTGAGATTAGTTCTGGAGATTAGTTATTACGCCATGATAACATTACAGAAACCCAACCCATGCACCATGTTTTAATGCTTATTAATTTGTTGTCTCTGTATTTCACAAACTATGGCTGTATCGCCTTGCCATAGTAAGTACCCTGGAGTTACAATGTCAGCACATGCAAGCTGTGCTAAACAGTTCTCTTTCAAGGGTATTAAGCTCCTCCCCCAGTTTCAAGCAAAGTGTAAGACTCTGGAATGACCTGGAAATTTTAGACCCTTTTCCAGGCTTTAAAATAAACTCTGTGTATGAACGTGGATAAAGACAGCATGCCAAAGAAATTTTAAGAAATTATTGTTGTTGATGTGAAAGCTCAGGATTATATATGTGTGTGTGTGAGAGAGAAAAAATAACAATAAAACTTGCAACTTTATTAAAATGTCAAATTTATTAATTTATATGTTAATACATAATACCATATCTATCTTTGTTTAAGACGCAAAAATATTTCGGCATGAAAACAGGTTTTATTTACACATTTGTTTACACATTGTGTAAACAGTGCATTATGATTAATGACTTAGCCAATTTTGGCCAGATTTTAATAATTTCTGGCACCAGGATGTTTTCATTCCAATTTTTGAAAAGTGCTTGAAAAATATATAAATTTTTTTCTACAAGCATGTTTTTACTCGTGTCATTTATTGCAAAATTGTATATTAAAAATGTCCAAATAGGCTTTTACACTTTCAGAAATAAAAAGATAAGTATGCAATTAATTTGCAATTAATTTCGAGTTAACTATTGAAATTATGTGATTAATGGTGATTCTAATTTTTTATCGTTTGACAGCACTAGTAATTACACAACAATGTACATGTCCAAATTTTAAGAAAAATAAGAATACATTTTATTCTTTACAACAGAGGTATTTCATGGTTGTTTTTGACAGAGAGACTAGATTTATGTGGCTGAAATAGTTTGGTGGTGTTAATCATGTTGTACTGGCCTAATCCTGCTTCGCTACTAAAGGCCCATTTTTACCCCAGTTTAAGATTTGAAAATAAACATCGATCAGAGGTAAAACATTGTAATATGCATATTTAATTTATAAGAAATCAAATATAGAGACAGAGTATTACATTACCATTATAAGATGATTTCACAGCGCGATGAAGGATTCTGTCTGTCTTACACAACTCTGAACACATCTTTTTAAGTGTAAGACACTCCCATGTTTTCTTAGGAAGAGGGAGAAATCTGTTTCGGACAAAGGAACTCTCTTTCTGACCCACCTCTTCTATGTGTTATCCTACCCAGCAACGGGAGGGGGGGGGGGGGGGGGATACCTTAAGCCTGGGATATTTTCTTAATAGTGGTCAGGTAACATGTGTTTACCTGCAGCTTGGTCCACCAGAGTACTTACTTGATTGCAATAACTGGAAAAATGGCAAGCCATCTCAGGCTTGTGCCATTTTGCAAATGTCCAAGAGCCAAAAACATTTGCAACAGAGAGCAAAACAAACCAAGTTCACCTCCTTGTTTTACCCATCTGTTCTTCTCACTCTTATTAATGTATGACTTAAACTTATTTCACATTTTTAAATTAAATTTAAACACAATGTTTAGATGTTCATTTTCACTACCTGAATGAGCACTGAACAGGAAACCAATTTTGTAATATACACTGCAAACAAGGAGAGACTTTTCCTTGTAGCATTGTTCTTGCTTTTCAGTTTATTGGTTCCTTTCAGCACATGAAAAATTAGCTTTTGAGACACCCTGCAAGCAGTCAGGATATTGGTTATTCCAATCTTCTCTGAGGATCATTCTGGCTGCCTGACCTCCCTTCTTTGAAAAGTTAGCAAGCCTCTGCAGTTTTAAATCACAACTCCTCATTTTAACAGCTCATGATAAGTCTTGCAACACATAAAAATATCTTCTGGACAGGGTGCAAGGTTAAAAAAGCGACTTTTTTTTTAATCACAGGGGGACTTAAAGATTCTGTTGCAAATTTATAATTTATACTTTCATGGTTTGGTTTAGGTCAGTACTACAGAATTATATTCGTAATTACACCACACCAATCTCATCATCTATATCTACAGCAACAATCTTAATACAACCCCACATACAACCCCTGAACCAAGTTATAAAATATACAGTGTGTGATTTATTACATCTGAGCTAATGCCAAGAGCTAGCTGGGGAAAACATGTTTTATGAATGTCCAGCTCAGAGAATTTGATGAACTGGTAGACCACAGTTTGATCCTTGGCAAAGGCTGGATTTAATATCTTCAGTGCAAGTAGGTAGAACCCTGAAGGAACCATGTCTTTCTCAGCTTATGGAAGCTCGTTTGGTAATTACTGGCAAATAAAAATGGCCACATTTCACCCAATCTGCAACCACAGGTTTCAAAAGGGTTCCTTTTTTGCAGTACTAATCCATATACTTTTTTCAATGTAGTGCTACACAGAATTAGAGTGCCCAGTACTAAGCAAGGAAAAATGGTCTTATGCTATAACACACTTTATAAAACAATCAGATCAAAATACCACATCAGCAGAAACAAGAGAATGGTAAATAGACTAAATTTATACTGACCAATGAAAGTACTTCACATTATAGTTACGCTCACCAAATTACACTCATTAACACTCACATATTCATACACTGATGCACAGATTGGTAGACGGGTTTAGGTGCCTGGGTCAAGGAGCACAATGATATGTGACAGGGGGAAGCTGGAACTGAACCCAGAACCTTCCTATTGCAGTTCTTCCCACTAAGGCACAGTTGCCAACAATGGCACACATTCCCACTTGCTTTCTGTTTGGCGTCATTCATTTGCTTTGTTAACTTCTTATCTCAGTCAAAGACTAAAGAAAAAATGCACTAAACTGCATTAAATCAGTGACACTCAAGAATGTTCTTATTTTTTCTTTCATTCGCTTTAGAAAGGAGGACAATACAACATGAAAAGCAGCTTAATTTTTAAAGGCAACACAAGCTAATCAGTACAAGATGCCTCCCTTTTCCACAGATGAATATGACGAACTTCTCCAGACAATAATAGTGATCAAAATGAAACCCTTCAGCTTGAGGTGAATGTAGAGGTAAATGCGGTTTTCTGTCTATAGAAATTAAACTAGGTATGCTCCACTTCTACAAGACTTTGACTATCCAAAGGAAAGCTCAGCTTCAAAACCCAGCGAGACCAGATTGCACTCTAAATGGTTTTCTCCTAAACGGCTTCCCAAAGAGCCCACATTCAGACCACAAACCCTAAAAGTGGTTGAATGACTTTAAACACTTTTGCAGCAATAGAAGCACCAACCTTCTTGATTTTGAAAATAACATGGTGTAGGATGGGGTTCCTTACTGTTGGATGCTCATCCATGATCAACACCAGTTTCTCTGAGATATTGGAGCTCTTGATGTGGTGAAGCAACAATCTGAAATCTTGAAAGAGGGTCTTATTCATATGCTGGACAAAGTTCAAGGTATCAATATAGAGGTGTTTTTCAGTGGATCTCTTTTGCCAGCTGGAAATGAGAGATTTAGCAAATTACTGATGCCTAACGGCTTAAAGAAGCATGTGCTGCATTATCGGTAAACTTTAGGAACAACTTCAACATTTTTTTTTCTGAGAATGCAGGCATCTTTTTAAAAGAACTAGAATTTTGGCTCAATAAATCTAGATTAAAACTTTTCCAACACTTTTTTATTCTGTGAATCAGATACCAAAAGCTTCTGCCACATACAGCAGACAATAAGAAATTCCACAACTGATGGGATGGCGTCCGATGGACAACTATAGCCTGGAGAGATAAGAATGGAACATGGAGGACAGAGGACCCGGAAAAAAGAACTCTGTTAGCACCAATAGAACAGACCAAATCCTCTTACCCCAGACCCAACCCATTTCTCCGCTCTCCTCACCCAGTATAGACTCCCCTGAAAAAGCTTGTCGAAATTAGAATACAACTAATACCATGCCTTAATCCCAAATTTCTACACATAACATATCATTGTCATCGGTCTATTTTGCTTATAAAGGATGACAAGTCTGTTTTTGGTCAAGATGTTCACGAGACAAACTGCGTGGTCTGGGAGATAAGTCTAGCAGTGATTATTTCCAGGAAAAGCTTGTCCCACACATGTTAGAGTGCTGTAAAATATCTGTGCTAATAGGAGGCAGAAAAACAAAATTAATAAGATACAAAATTGTAGACAACATTTAAACTTAAAATCTATTTCCCACAGAAATAATATAAGACACTAGGCCACATAAACTGGGTTTATTAAACATTAGATCTTTGTCAGGAAAATCCTTTTTAATCAATGACTTCATTGCTGAACGTAATCTTGATGTTATTTTTTAACAGAAACATGGTTAGACGAAAACAGTGAGACATCTACACTAACAGAGTCAACACCTCCCATTTATAATTGTCTAAATGAGAGCAGGTAGCACAAGGGAGGGGAAGGGGTGACCACCTTGTTTCATGGCTCACTAAAGTGTAAAAAGTTGTTCTTGGGCAGTAGCGATACTCGTCCCCAGCCACAATATCAAGCTCAGAAAGGCTGTACGTATAGATGTATAGTCTTTAACAAGGTAATTTCAATTGATCAAAAAGTGTGAATTAAAATAACATGCTAAAAAAATGCATATAATCCCACCATGTAATAAAACAAAAACATATCCTTTCTGAGCTATTGAGAAAATTATTAAATCTCGGATGTCCGTGTGAAAGTGAATGCTACACAGAATGATATACGAGTCATGCAGCTCATCAATTACTTCATGTCCTTAAAGAGTGATGTAGACCACTGTCAAGTACTGACAACAGCACTATTCAATGGCTGTGTTAGATGATTAAACAGCGCTCCATAACCAGAGTTGTGAGAGTAGCTTTTATAGATTAAAAAATATAGGGGGAGCCGTAATAAGGAAAAACCTAATGCCAGGGAACATCTGTGGTGACATGAGAAACACCAACAACATGAAAAAAAAAAAAGCTAAAAACCTGGAAAGACCCTGGTAATGTTGCCATACCAACATGCTTAACTGAATTTAATTTCAACATAGTTACAACAGCTGGTTGTAACTATGTGAATAGTTTGGCAAAAAGCAACTATGGGCCATAAAATATAAACAACCATTTGTTAGAGGTCTGCATTTTCAAAGTGCATGATTTACTGTCTACATGAGACTTATTAATAAAACAAGTTCATTTGGTTAGTAAACCCACTCAATGCTAAACTACAAACTAACCATAAACATAGAAGCTACGCCCTGAAAACTATGATTGAATTCTGCACTGGCTTATTTTTTCAATGGGATTCAACATCAATCTCAATAGTTTAAATTCTGCAGGCACTTCGTATTCGTAGATAAGATCCAATTTCTGCCACTACTACGCTACTGACCTCTTACACTGTAAATGTTATGTTATCTTATTTTAACGTGTCAAAAATGCTATATGTACCATATTACATTAATTATGCTGGACATTTTTGAGAAGAGCCCCGGATATTGCCAAACACTATTTAGCTTATACAAATTATAACCTAAGTTTGGTCCATCAGAAAAATAGACTAAGTTTTTTTTACTGTACACTAAACAAATAAATAGATAAAAAATAATCTCTGTGGGAATCAGATACTAAAGCATGAACTGTGAAATAGGTAAGATTAAATAATGCTAAAATATTGTGTCTATGAATGAATATAATGGTAGCTTGGGTATCCAATTTCAGGTTTACATATTTTATCCTTGAACTATTCTATAAAGTCGATCTGATCATAGGTTGTGTCTACATTTATCCTTGTTGTTTTCTGCCATTGATTTCGCCATTTCCTATCTTCCAAACGCTTTTGCTGTTTTCCTCATGCTTGTGCTATTTATAAATGTAAAAAAGCATATGTCAGCATGTGATGTGATGCAACAACCTTCTGCGGAAAGTCAGCTGCTCCAACCCCTAGGATATATCTACCACCCAACGAACGTTGGCCTTCCTTCCTGAGCTCAAAATTAGAAGTATATGTCCCTGGGGCAGCAATTCTGCTATAGCAGGAGATTTTTACCACTGATAATATAACGTTGACCTGCTCAAATTCCTAGTAAGGCTGAGACATTGAGCCTGTCAGTGGTTACACAAATTAACTTTGAGGGGCTCTCCTTGACCAGAGAAGTTACATTTTATAGCCGAAGCAAAAATATATGTAGCTGGTGCAGCGCAACCAAACAAAAAAGTAAAAAAGTTATTATCAAAGGCACCAACAAATACAGTTGAAACCAGACATTTACACAGACTATATAAAAATACACAAGAGTTATTTTCTCACTGTCAGCCATGGAATATGAATAACCCTAGTCTAGGTCTGTTAGAACTATACCAAAAGTATTTCTATTTGCTAATTTCCAGAATAATGAGAGAAGAATTATGTTTGAAAAAAATGTATTAATTTCTTCGTATTCAGAAGTTTACATTCACTAAGATTACTATGCATTCAAGCAATCTGAGAAGGTCCAGATGATGATGTCATGGCTTTCAAAGCTTCAGGAAGCAGTCTGTTTATTGACAACAAAGTTGACTTGAGACACATCTGTGGATATATTACAGGCACGCCTAAAACACTCTGCCTCTTTGTCTAACATAATGGGAAAGTCAAAAGAAAACAGCCAGGATATCAGGAAGAGGATTTTGGACTGCGTGCAAATTCTAAGTGCCTAAAGGTGCCCCGTTCATCTGTTCAAACAATAATACACAAGCATAATGACCATGACAATCAACTAGATAATGATTGAAAGAAAATAATATACAGTATAATAGATATTTAATTATTTTAGAATTTCCTAAATGTTTAATCAAAGAAAAAATATATATACAAACGTTTGTCCATGCACTTATAGGGAGTTAATCTAATCTGCCGAAGGACAAAGCAAATCAAAAACTAATTTTAAGAAATGCATGAAGATAGATTACACCAAATCAACCATTAAGTTGCCAAATGTTAGTTGTTTCATTAAAATTATTTCAGGACATCAACATTATGTTAATTCAATTGTCGTCTTTCAGGACAACTTTTCTTATAGGGATGTTTATGCAATTACAAAATGACATTGCACAAATGTATGCACTGTTGAAGAAGTGGGTAGGTTGCTTTGAAATAACACCTCAAAGACTTCTTTTTGTTTCTAAATGACAGAATAGCTAAAATAAAAGATTTGCAACATTTTATAGGCATTAACATTATCATAAAATCATGAATATTATAATTAGAGAATATGGTACTATTTTAAGTAACTAACTACCCCCCCCCCCCACATCGTTTTTAAATTAATCTTTGTTAGTGATGTGCTTTTTAATGGATTACTGCTTCTTTAAATATTGAATTACATTATTTATGCATTTATTAATTTTGTGATGTTATAGAAGGATACAATGCACCTTTGCACTGTAACCCTTCTGTCCAAGACAAATTTTGTTATTTATGGGGGATTTGTCTGTGGTATTAATTCAATTTTTTTTTTTTGCGAATTCACAAGGATCATGAGAAATCAAACCAAAATATTGTGATTTATTGCTTTATAAACGGGTGTAGCCAAACCTTGCCAGCAAATTGCTCCCTGCACTGTCACAAATAAAGCAAATCCTCTTGTCACTGATGTAAAGTATTTAAGGTTGTAATGTTTTTATGCACAGCTTCCACACAATCGCCGACTTGCTGAGAATCTGGTAATGAATTTGTCATTTGAGCATAACACTTTTTTTTATACCTTTGTAGATTTCGATGAGCTTGAGACTTGAATGTACATTTATATATTTAATGATGGTTTAATTAAAACCAAAGTAATCTACTATATCAAGTTAAATGTTGAACTTCACCATCTGGTCACATAATACGTTCAGATATTCAATAAAGTAAGCAAGAGTCACCTAAGTGTTCTTTTTGACATATTTTGCAATTGGAAAAGCACCACAGTGATCTAGTACTGGCTTTTAGCACCAATTTTTGTCCTTTATGCTGATATCATTTTTATAGATTTAAAAGTTGAGTTGCCTTTCTAACTGAAATAGAGGGCAATAGGGTAGTTATTATGGCTTTCACTGTCCACACTCTGGTAACAGGCCCTCTTTCTCAGGTTCTTATATTTTCTCCTTTTTGTGCCTTGATCCAAAATGAAAATAAACAGCATCTTTTCAACATTTCTAAACATTTCACAGAACAAAATAAAATTTTATTTGCATGAAATAAGATACCAATGTATCGACTCTTGCCATATTCATCCAAACTGGATTTTCCTTGTCTGCACTATCTAAAGTTGACAGCTCACAAAATACTGCTTTGTGGGCAAACAAGTAGTAGTCAGAAATGACAATAACAACTAACAAAACTTCATAGGGGTGTAATGGTACATGTATTCATACCAAACATATCAGGTATTGCCTTGTTGGTATTGTATGTACATGTTCCAAACAAAGGCCGCATTGTTTTATCCCTAAACTAATGCAGAGCTTTTACGTGTGACTGTGTGCAAAGGTATGTAGCTTGCTCTGTACTCAAGTTTTTTTCACAAACTTTATTTGAAACAGGAAAATTGCCATTCTCAAATGGCAACGATACTAAATAACATTAAAAAGGTCACACCTTCTAAAAATTACAAAAAATACAAATGATATCAAGTGAAACAAATGTCGAACTATGCAATCACAGTTCAACAGATAAAATAGGACACAGGAATGGAACAAAAAGTAACAATTAACTTGCAAGCTATGGCTGCATTAACCGAGAGAGAAGGATAAGTAACCTCTTTTGATAATGTTTTTTTTATCAAAAGAAATGAAGCTTTTAGTGAATGGAGGTATTCTTTAACTCCATATGTGGCAGATCTAAGCAAAAGTAGTATCTACTGTACAGTTGTGTACATGAAATTACTATTTTTTTGTTTTAAAATACAAGCCCTAATAAAATATTCTGAGGAGTGAAGGAATACATGTTCATGGATCATTTGGTCAGGAGGTCATGAAGAGATTGCCATGAAGTGAGATTGACAAAAATAAAATAGGTGTTCTGTTGTCTCAGGTGGCTCGTCTGTCTTATTTCCCTTTAGCAGTAGCCACCTCCATTGGTCCTCCATCGCTGTGCTCAGAGACCTCTGGCTGATGACTCTGAGAAGGATTTAAGAAGCACTATTTTCAATATGTGTGAGTTCTTTCCGTGGCTCATCTTTACATCTGAAGTCATGCAGTATGCTGAGTAGAGTTTATTTTTTTTCTCTATTATCATGAGGACTCAATTTAAGTGCTGGGAATGATGCCCGCACTCAGCATGCCATCAACCTGGAAGTTCACTAGACTTAAATTCATTATTCACCTGAAACAATGTTAAGATGAATGTTAACATGTCTCAAGATCAAATGTAGCTGCCTGCTGCATTCAACCAGTCCAGAAAAACTGCAGAGCACACGGGATGCGAAAACACACTGGTGCAGTGAGTCCTTCTGATCAGCGGAGAATTCCCAAAAACTGCACTATTATGGTGCATTCGAGTACATCTTGTTCATTGGATTGTCTTAATATCAAAACAACTCCAACGTGATTTAAACCTTTTTTTTTTATTTGCCAATATCTACTGCAATCTGGTTCCTTGTTTATCTCCCTTTTGAGTTGGAGAGTGTGGGAGGGCGGACAGACAGGTGCAAAAAGCAACCGCAGGAGGTCCAGATGGCAATTGCCAAGAGGGCTACCAGAGTAAGCAGCAAGGGGATCCATGGGAGTGCTTTGGCTTTTTCCTCTGTTTAACTTGAATGTTTGACTTTTACCTGAATATGACATATTATCAATAACTGTGTGATACTTTGGTTTTATTTTTACTTTTTTTTTACCTTTCTGATAAGTTAATTCTCTGTTGCTTTAGAACTAACTTTAAATTAGACTAGCTTATTTTTTCATTACTTAAATAGCGTGTAACTGTGTTTTTGCCACTGTCACACCCAAATTTCCCCATCGTGGAACAAAAAAGGAATTTCTGATCTTGTCTTACATACAAGATTTGAACGCCAAGGCTCTAGGAAGTGGGAATACTGGAAGTTAACCTGAGCAGAACAGGAGAGGATGTTTGCAGAGAAGCGCAATAACAATTAGCACACACAAACTTGAGAAAGTAGCTTCAGCAAAAGAGTGGCTGGATGACCAAGCTGCTGAGCTAAAACAATTTCACATCAGCCTCAAGCTTGCCGCTTCTCATTATGGTACTCCTTATTGCCTGATGATCTGCAGCTGTGGAATAGAACCTACCAGTCATCCCCTTCAGGGAAAGGTGAGAGAGAGAGACAGCACATACCAGCAGCACACAGCTCAGAGGATATGACATGCTTGGGGCCTTCTCCCACAGTCCAAAATACATGTCTGCCCAATGACCGATGCAGCCTCCCCGTGACCCTGCAGCGACAACCCTGTACAAACAATGAATGGATGACCAAGCCCACTTCTCCTGGATTCCATCCAGCCCATCCTAACTGTAAGGCTAGCTTCTGAAATCTGTGAGGTCCAATCTATATAGGAAAACAATTGTCTTGCCCATGATATTTTTTTTTTCTAATATTTGAATTAGGAGATTGTTTCTTAAAAACATTGATCATCAGGGGAAAATGATCTACTTATAAAAATGTTGTGTTGTTAATGTGTTTCACTCAATTCAGGTACTTGGCTAACTTCTATTCTTTAAGAAAAGAAGCTGAGCTGAGCTGAGCTGAAACAACCCCATATCATAACGCTGCCTCTGCAGGATATTAGCTTACGCTAGCCATACTTTTTGCATCACTTCATCTATCACTCTTTTGCATGAAACTTACATCAGAGACGAACAGATCAAATTTGGATTCATCACACCGCATTAGCTTTTGTGACAGCGAAAAGGTTGAGATTTAATGTCATCTCTCAAGCTGAAGTCAGGGATATGCTTCCATGATCATTTTTTGCCGCAACAGTGATTTCTGTCTCCCTTTACATTGCTTATATGGAAATGCAACTCTGATTTGAATTTTTAACACAGGCTCAGTTAAATAACCTCTGATTAAATATTTTCTTCCAAATGAAATTTGGAACAATGAGGGTCCATTAAAGCTGTTTTATGTTATGACAATCTGTTGAGTACAAATAATATTTTCTTTTGGTTGTTTTGTTTCACACTGTTGACACGGGATATTTTCCACAACAAAGCAATTTTTTTTTTAAACAGGTGTCAAAGGTAAAACAAACAACTCACTTCATCATTTAGGCCTGAAAACCTTGCTATCTAAATTATTCCAATCATTGTAATATTATTACTTTTTTAGATAGTTACATTTTTTTTACTGCAAATTTTGTATATAAACATGAATGCATGGTATGACCGAAGTTCTGTCTTCTGCTTTTTCACTCCCCATAACATTGTTCTGCTGTGTGCACATACTCTGAAGTAGCACTCTTTGTTGTGGAATTGACAAAACCATACAATTTACTAAATTCTCTGTGCATGTTTTAGATGCATTTCCTGGTTTATTTCCACACGAGACTCAAAATGCACATTGCATTACATGGCACTCCTCAAAATGTAGACAACATATCACTGCATCAGGGAGAAATCGCTTCAATTTATTTTAATTTATTTCTATAGCCCCAGTTCACAACATTGTATTCTGTTCACAACATGTTGTATTATGTTCTATTCCTGGTCCTCTGCTCATACTGGCTTCCATGTTTGAAAACTGCTGCTCTTTTGCCAACATAAAATACCAAATGCTGCTGTCCATTTTGGGAACTCTGGGAACTCTAATATGATTTGCTCAGGAACCAGGAAGTAAACATAGGCTACACAATGCACCAAAATAGTTCTGCACCGTAACTCTAATTTTGAATGGAGAAAAACTTGACAAAGACAATGTTGAAGGAGAGGACCAATTGTTCATAGGCAACGTTACTTTCAACCAAGGGTGACAAATGTGAATGATTTTGGTTATTTTTATGGCCATTTTCGTATTTATCAATCCTTTAAAGAAAAAGTACAGAATTCATAGTAACAGAACCTCTTTCGGTGACCTCATCTTGAAGAGAAACAGTTGAACATATAAGCTTTGAGGCAGTTTTAAAATGTATAGGATGAAAGACATTCACAGCAAAGCTTCTTCAATTGCTTCATCTAGGAGAGAGGGATTATACCTTTAAAAATTCTCAGAATCACCAGTTATCTGGCAGTTTGAGAGTTAGGTGCTCTGTTGAGAAGATATGGAAGTATAAGATTTCTGATTTAGGATGGAGCTTAATTTAAAGATGAAATTTGGAACTAATTTCAAACAACAGGTTCTATAATGCACTTGTTCTGGTGTTATTCAAGGCGGATACCCTAACCTTACCATACAGACATTTACAGTACAATCCACAAAGAAAAGTGTTACTAAAACGTACTTTATAAATAAACTTGCCTTGCCTTGTTCTCATCATTTTAATGACAGTTTTAAAATATCAAAGATATTTCCTGTGTTTAACCCTTTACCCTATAAGTATTATTGTTAATCAATCAAATGATCACAGTAGGTGCTTGACAAATTATTTATATTGCCCAACTTGTAGTTTCCTACAAACTATGTTTTGCAGTAAAGAAATGAAAAAAATATTTTCCTCTATGTTTGGAGCTTTTATTTCTCATTACTTAAATACAAACAACCCTTTCTACCGTTTTCTACCCTTTCAAGAGGTAGAAAACAAAAGAAACAACAGAGTTGCACTCTTTCAACATACCTCCACATGATGTGTAATCTAGAAGAATGACATGTCTGCTGATAATACAGTATTTGCTTAACAAATTTGTCTTAAAGGTTGGATTTTTCACTGTTGCATTTTATCT
Source organism: Fundulus heteroclitus (assembly GCF_011125445.2). Taxonomy (NCBI): domain Eukaryota; kingdom Metazoa; phylum Chordata; class Actinopteri; order Cyprinodontiformes; family Fundulidae; genus Fundulus; species Fundulus heteroclitus. Next base: position 17,087,260 of record NC_046368.1, read on the forward strand.
CAACCCACTCTGCTGTCAACCTCCTTTTCACTTTTTTTATATTTATATATTTTTTTCAATTTTCTGTCACCTCCTGATCTGTGTGAAATTACTGGCTTTACTGTTTCACTTATCCATGTGTGCATTTTTATTGAGCATGGATCACAGATAGCAAAACAGAGACTGGTATAAATGTAAGAAAAAAAAAAGGTTCTGTACACCACATTATTTTGTTTGAACTCATTAACATTTCAGTCCTATTTGCTAAGATATTTTAACATTTCCCTTTGACAATTCCACAAAATGAATGCTATTTTCCAAGACGCCAGTTATTTAGTGACCCATGATGTCTTTACACGTGAGTAAGTGACAAGTCTAAGATGATCTAGTAGTGGTGTATTGTACCTGCAGAGACTCTAGCTTCAGGTTATTATATTATGGAGCTCTCTTCACCTGATTAAGGTTTTATCTCCAGCCACAGCTGTTCTAGAGATTATATGCTACTTTGACATTATTTGAGCCATTTAAGCTGTTTCTCCCAGCTGCCAGCAAAACATAAATAAATAAAACTTTTCACTGTAAATCTCCCTATAATAGCTGAATACACCCACACGTGAATACACGTGTCCATGCATTTACATAAAGTAAAAACTATTCAGCATAAGATTTAATAATCTGTTTGCATAAACAGAGTTTCCTATCTGTTGCTTTGTTCTTAGGCTTTGTTTACTGGCAGTTCTGTGAATAGTGGGCCTCTTAATCCCTGATCCCAGTGGTCACTCCGGATTTCCTGTCTCTAAATCTAAAAGGCTTTAACTCACCAAAGCCCGCAGTAATTATTTTAAAGGTTTATCTCGCTTTAGCTGTGATGACATCTTCAATTAAAATTAAACCTTGTTGTTTTTCAAGGAGGAAACACAAGCGTGCTTACAATAAAGTTGTAGAGGGGTTTCTACATTTATTAAACTTTTTTAAAGGGAGACCTGGCAAACAAACAAAGAAAAAAAAAACAAAAAAAAAACAGTAACAAATCATTACATGTAAAAAATGTTAAAAATAGCATCTACAAAGACAGTTTTTTTAAGGGAAAACTGGTAAATGTTACATCAGACAGAATTAAAATCACTGACAATTTAAGAAGCTATCTCTAAGACCATCAATCTAGTTTTAAAATCACTTGGGGAGATCAAGCTGCAAGACATTTTGTAGCATGTTCCAGGTTGTTTGGGCTAGGTAGGCAAAAGCCTTTTTTCCAAGTTTGGTGCGAAGAGCGTGTATCAGTCATTGGACCGATATATATATATATATATATATATATATATATATATATATATATATATATATATATATATATATATATATATATATGAAATGGTGATATCACAGTAAATTGGGCAAAAATCTGGGCTATTTCTGCCCTGCGATGGACTGGCGACCTGACCTTGTACCCCGCCTCTTGCCTATTGACAGCTGGAGATCAGCGCCAGCACCCCTCGCGAGCCCAGCAGGGATAAGCGTATCGGAAAATGGATGGATGGATGGACTGAGCTATTTCTTTTTCCTTGCCATCAAGATCTCTTTCAACAGGCACCAGAAAATGGTATTATTGTGCTTTCTTCGTCTGGAAACGGATGTATACAATACCTTACGGGCGCAGCCATGATGAACTGGTTGAACTCGCACAGCTAAATATGCGCCGATCTGATTGGTTTAGCAGCAAAACTCGAATCACATGACCTCTTGGACTGGAGCGCAACAGTTTATATTTTTTATCGGCTATAACTTATTAATGTGCAAGTGAAAACGTGGGAATATTTGTGTTTTGGGATCACTGCTATATTTAGCAACTGATCCAAGTGCAGGAAATTGCCCCCTGACAGTTCTTAAGGAGACATCCTACAGATTCTGGCCCTCGGCCTAGTAATCTTAAACTTACAGTGTGTAAAATGTTCACACTGGCACACAATCTAGTGATGTGTTAAATGAATTACAAACGACCTCGCCGTTAGGCGCCTAATAACTACTACGAAAGTCCCAGAGTATCATATATGTCACAATGGCAATGTCCTCCATATAGCAGCTACTGCTAATAGCTAACAGCTATGGCCATCTTGTGAAATGGCTTTTGGCATTTTTGCCAAGTCCGCTTGTTTTTTTCTAAAATCGCTTGTAAATTCCATGAGTTGCATATTTTTCTTCTTTTTTTTTCTTTCTTTTGAACGTGCTGTTACTTATTTGGGTTTAAAATAAGCAATAATAAACACAAGGAAAGCAAGCCACATGTGTGCTGCAGTGTTACATGTTTTGACCTCTTTGTCTCAACCCACCTGTCCTGTGTATCTCCCTGCTTCGCTTATCTCATCCATGGACTTTCTTCAGTGTTCCATATCATCACTCATGGTTCACCTACAGGAGATCTGTCTATTGGTGAGTTTAAGGTTAAGTTTCTGGCTGCCTTTGGTGTTTTTAGAGCTCAAAGTTTATCTGTCCCTTTTTTTCTAATCTTCATCTTAAGTACGGCTGTTCCCTTTCCTATCAATATCATAAATCTTTTACCTCAAGGCTGCATCAACTCTCACTCAATCAGGTGTCTGTTTAGATTGGTCCATCCTTGACACTGAAATCCTGATTATGCTCACTTAAGCCACCTCCTGTTTTTCCTGTGGCACTGTCGGCCATCAGAACACCCTCTGTCCCTCTCTTCCTTTCTCCTCCAGTTCTTCAGCCCAACTAACCCGTCTCCTTCCTGCCAGCTCCCAGTCTCATGATGGCCAAGAGAAAAAAATTCAGGTTTTTAATAATTCCCCCATTTGCAATAATTTTAATGAAGGTGGTTACTCCTTTGCCACCATCGTCCACCCTCATCACCATGGGTTGCCTCTAATTCACCTCTTCTCCTCTTACCTTGCTCTCTAGGCTTCACTTCTCTGCTCCCCCCAGTTACCTCGACTCTGTTTACCTCAACTCTGTTTGGCTCAGCCTCAGCCTGGGCACCCTCATTTCACTCACTTCACTAATCCTGATCCGAGGATGGATATCCCACCTCAAAGCCATCTGCAGCTCTCACGTCATCTGCCGGGGTCCGCGAGCCAAAGAACTCTTTGTGATTTCTCAATAAATCTATCTAAATCGCCTTCCCTGTCTGTGTGAGTCTTTCCAGGTTGAAATGGAGTCTAGACGTAAATTCAGACTGAAAAAACTGACCTGTTCCCAACTGTCTCGTTAGGGACCTGTGATCCAGCTAATCAGCTATAAGTCCACTTCTTACCAAGGGTCCGAGCGCCAAACAACACTTCCTGATTTGTCAATAGATCTGTCTAATCGCCTTTTCTTTTCTGTGTGAGTCTTTCCAGGTTCAGACAGGTTGAAACATCACTATTTTTCAGTTATTTCTATCTAAAATAATAAAATTTTGCGTATTGCTACTTTAAACTTTTAAAACATTTATTAACATTCAAAACACTTAAATAATGCCTTTTATAAACTCAGAATTCCTGATCGTGTTCTAAAACGTATAGAAAAATTGAGATAGATTGATTGTAATGTGGGATCTGTGTTGAATCAAAATGTATGACGTCACCATAGTGGTAGTAATGTGCCCTGCATTGTCCTTCACAAGCATCCTGTTGTCCCCGAATTTTGTTATTTGAGATCCGGTCACCCTAGAGACAATCCTTTTGCAGTGGAAGTTAAATGTTCCAGCAAAGACGCTGTATAAAAACGAAACCATTTTTCGTTGGTTTCCGACCAGAGGAGAGGTCAGAGGTCTAGGCATACCACGACTGGGTTAACACTCTGGCGTCTTCCATCTGTCTGAGCACTCCTTAAGAAGCCCATGCTGATGACTCAAGATGCGCCGCAGGTGTGGGCCACGCCCCCCCCCAGTCAACTAGAGCCACCTGGGAAGTAGAGTTAGAGCAGGGAACACACAGGAAACCCTGACAATTTCCAATTTATTTAATTACTTTTGCCTTGCATACATTTATGTTTTCAAAAGCTTATTTCTGTAAAATTATTTGACAGCTGAAGTTCAACTGAAGGTTCTTCTGTGAACATCATTTGAGGAATAAGTCATATGGCAATGAATTCTAGTAAATATTGAACGTTCAGACAACGTCTACCGAACATGGCCATGAATGTTTAGTAAACGTTATCAGATAGATGTTCACTAAACTTAGATATAAAACGGCATATAGACATTTGCCGAATGTCCGCCAATGATATATAACTGAACTATCATGGCTATATTTGGCAGATGTCTAAATGCTCAATGTTTGCTGGGACACTGTTACACTGAGACATAAATGCTTTCTATGGTAGCTTTGTAAAAAAAAAAAACAGTTTAATGGAAAGTCAAGTCTGTTTATGTTTCCTGAGGAAGAAGAGCCTTTGCTGGGCCTTTTTCACCAGGTGAGAGGTGTTCACAGTCCAGGAGAGGTCAGAGGAGATGTGAATGCCCAGGAAGCTTATGCTCTCCACACGTTCCACCATGTCCCCTATGCAGAGAGGAGCAGGTTAAGTCTTACCGGACCTTCTGTAGTCCACTATGACCTCCTTGGTCTTGCTGGTGTTCAGGATGAGGTTCTTCCTGGAACACCACTGTGTCAGATTGTGGACCTCATTTCTGTTGTGGGTCTCATTATTTGAATTTCACAACCACATATGTGGGGTGGACAGCAGAACAGTCATAGGTGAAGAGGACGAAGAGAGCAAGGCTGAGGACACAACCCAGTGGTATGCCATTGTTAAGGACCAGTGAGGCGGCTCTGCATTGCCTTATCCTCACCACCTGGAGCCTGTTGGTGAGGAAGTCACTGATTCAGGTGGTCACTTGGTGGAGCTGGTAGTGATGGGTCAGGAAACGGTGCGTCGGCGCATGGGTCGAGCTGATAGAGCAAAACCTGTGTCGATGCGCGTATCGCTATGACCGATACAAGAACTGTTTTGAACTTTCTCTAACGTGCCAAACTGTTTTTATAAGCAGTGTTCCCTCTAAGCTGCGTTTCCGGTTTCAGAACAGATGATATGAGTCAGGTAACTAAACACAGCGTCCAATCAACCATATGTTGAACGCGAGCACGAGCATGAAAAAAAGCCCGGCCAATGGAACGCAAATAAGGTGATTCACCATGGCAACGACAGGAAATAAGCTTGGAAGTGCGCATGTCCTGCGAGTAGAATTAGAAATCTTTAAAGAAGGCATATGGACAACATTAAACCACAAGAAACAATGCCGTTGCTGCTGAAAAAGCAAGTTGGCGACAAAGAATTCTTTTTAGATAACATTTGGCAACATCTTGACATCGAAGTGGGCAGGCAGACCCAAAGTGCCACAGATGATGCCATCTAGGAGGTGCATAGATACTTAGCAGAGGGTCCCATGATCATATAATATACTGGAAAAACCAAAAGACAGTCTATCCAGACCTCTGACGCCTTTCATTACAATTTCTCTGCACTCCAGCATCGTCTGTGCCGTGTGAGCGGGTGTTTTCTACAGATGGAGAAGTGATATCAAAAAAGTGTAACAGACTCAATATCAAAACGTTGAAACAACTTGTTTTTTGATAAAAACAATACAAAAAAATACCAGTCCACAAGCATTCGCATTTACAACATGCTTACTCAGAGGTTATTTCATTATGAGGTTTATTAGGTTGACATTATTTATAGACTGTATCTAAAAAAAATCTAAGATATTTTAAATTTAAATGAAAATATGAAATAATACATGCAACATACAATGACTTCAATTGTATAATTGTGTATACTTGGTCATCAAATCACTGTCAGTTAAGTCTGTCAACTAGGTTCCCTGAAGGGATTTTTAAGGTCCAGCAGGTGTCAGTATTCATCCATCCATCCATTTTGAGTGACACAGTATCAACACAGTATCAATACAGTTTGGCAATGTGTCGAAACACTTCATCTACCCATCACTAACAGCTAGCAGAGGCTTTACTTTAGGCACAGAGGTGGAAGGAATTCAGCAACAGCGCAGAGAGCAAACCAGGCTGACAGATGTGAAGTGAGTGGAGACTGATGACGAACCGGCAGGGAAGAGAACACTGAGGGAGGTTTTGTTGGGAGGCTGGCAGGTGGAGTGAGTTCTGACTAATTAGTGCCTAACAGGTGTGACTGATTGCTGAGGGAGTGAAGGTTGAGCTGAGTGGGAGGAGGAGGAAGTGAAAAACCACAGGACAAAAAAGGCCAGACCAAAACTGAACCATGACAGTGTATAGTCTGTGGATACTGGATTTGGGATGGAATCCACCATGTAGCTTTGATGTCTTAAGATCAGTGGGGATTCAGGCCTATGCAGAACAGCAGGGGGGACAGCGCATCTTCTTGGTATATTCCATATTTGATGGAGATTTGTGCAATTAGCTTGAAGTTGGCCTAAAGGGTGGTTTTGCACAGCCTCATGGAGTTTGCAATGAAGGCTCTCAGAGTGCTTCCAAAAGAGTAAAAAAACAAAGCAACTGGACTTGTTTTCCGTAGTTTGAAGATGTTTCGCTTCCTATCCAGGAAGCTTTCTCAATTCAAAAAGTCTGGAGTAATGTGGAGTGTCAAGCTTTATACTACTGTCCAACAAAGGCCTTGTAATGGCTTAGATAACATGCAAATTCTACAGAAACAGGTCCACCCCTTAGTAATGGGCAGTCGTTAAAGCCATAAAGCCAGCAGATTTACCCGAAACTGGTCCACTCCTCTGTAACGGGGAGTCGTTAGGGTCATTATTGGCCTGGCTTGCCGGAACGATGTTTTGATCACCTGTATGGGGGTGAAAATTGAGGTGATGATTGGCTGGAATTAATCCTATAGCTGTATTATAGGTTTTTGAGTGTTGGAACCTAAGTCCTCCTCCTCTCTTTAAGGTTGTTTTTTCTCTCTTACCATAGATGGCTTCCATCGCACCCCTTTCAAATCATCTGTCTGAGAATCTTCACCAGCTCTTAGAGTGCTGTTGACCTTGTACAACTTGAGGCATTCCAGGATCTATGTGTGGCATTGAATTATAGGCTTTCTTGTAATCAGTCCATGCAGTGCACAGGTTTTGTTTGTCATTTTTGCGGTCTAGGGTGACTGTTCTGTAAACCAGCAGCTGGTGTTTGGTTCATCTGGTGTTTTTACCAATGCCTTTCTGGGCGTCTGTTACGTGTTGATCCATGATCCACTTATCTTAGAAACTTTATTCTTAAACTCCAAATTATTACTTTGTATTTAGTTTATTTTTATACTGCACATCTACATAAAGCCAATGCAAATACTTTACCTACTAATATCCGAAAGATCTGGACACAAAGTTGGTTAAAATCAGAAGGACAACAGAGAGAATCATGAGGAAAAGTTTGTGTGAGTCTGTGTGTGGTGTTAAACTTTGGACAGCTCAAACAATGTCCAAATATTCATCAATTTAAATAAAAAAGTAAATGAAACTAAAGTAATGTTCTTTAGAAACTGGAAGGAAACTGTAGCTCTAGTAATATTCATCAATTTAAATCAAGATACAAAGAAACTGAACGGTCACAATACACGGCTGTGTAAAATACACACTGTTCTTGTAGTATGTGTGTGTGTATTTATATATGTGTGTGTGTATATATATATATATATATATATATATATATATATATATATATATATATATGTGTGTGTGTGTGTGTGTGTGTGTGTGTACATACCCAGGATTTTTACAGGTCTGTCGGGAGTGTTGGAAAGTTAGAGGCATCACATTAAGTGTAAAACACCCTCTTTGCACTTCCTTTGTAACAGCTGAAATGAAGATAGTACTAATCAAATCACTATCTGCTCTTTGGGGGCTAGAAGTGACATCCTAAGTGGTATAAGGTTTGTTTCTTCTCTGCTCTTTTTCACTTCAATGTTATCTACACTAATTTTCATTGCACAATCTACTTATGTGTTCTTGCATTATTATAATCTGTCATCCCCCTTACGTCTCGCCTATTAAAATCTATCAAACAATAAAAAACGTTTTTTGATCACAAGAGATGTGGAAATGTACCACCTTTCAGCAGAGTCCGAGCTATGCAGGGTGACAGAGTGACTTGCTCTCTTGTTATTTTGCACCATACTGAAAAACATTCATTTGCTATCAGACAAGCTAAACTCTTTCAAGTAAATTTGTATCCTGGGTGCCTGTGCCTTTTCCCAAGATGGAAAATCTTCATGGTTTTAAAGCTGTGGCAGAATCAAAGAAACCAATTCTCACCATCCTCCCATGGTCTCCCTTGGTAGGGTTAAGCCTTCTGAAGTAGGTATATCAGATACTTGCCTATCTGGGACTGTTTTTGTAATTTATGATGAAGCCACTACATGTTCTTTCTCACTTCTGGTGGCTTTGAAAGATGGGTAAGGCATTATCATGTTTCATATCTTGTGACCATCAAGCATGTTTTTTTTTTCTCATAACATTTGAATTTAGATTGAAAGGTAGGTGGTCAAACATGTAACAATTAAAAAGTAAAACAAAATTCCTATTAAGAAGTAATCTCAAAATTTACTTGCCTGCTAAGTTGTTTTGGGTTTATATTCTTTCATTATTACTTCATGATGTTTATTCTCACAAAGTAATGTGATGCCACTATTACTCTGACCTCTAGGTGGAAGCAGAGGTCTACAGTGAACCCCCTCAGTCATAGATGGTCCTGTGATGTGAAGCTCTATTTCCACTTTGTTGTAGTCGCCGTGGAAAAACTGCTTCATGACCACAGAGTGCAGCAACTGTAGTGAACAGACAAAGGGATGAAAAGAATGAAATAAAGGTGCTGCTGCCTTTGAGTCAGGCAGATACAGAGTGAGATTCAGTGTCTTTTATTTCGCTCTTTAACCCTCACCCCCCCCCCTTTTTTGCCGCCTTATTCTTCTTGACTCAATCTCCAGCATCCCCTCTTTTATTGTTCCCACCTTGTGACCATTCAGTGTTGTGGAGAGTCATCCCATTTAAATGCCCTTATTCGAGAAGAATGTGTTGAAAAGAAGCAGCTGCATTATCTTTTTTTGGGGGGTCCATGTGGGGATACTCTGTGTCGTGATGTACCGGGTGTTCGGAAGGTGTGGTCCCTCTGTCAGAATCTTTTTTTTATTTTTTTTAAATATAGTGTCTGTTGGCTTCCTGCTGGGTGGAGACTATTAAACAAATTACTTTTCAGCCCCAAGCTTACTTTGAAAAAATCATTTTGGGGTTACCACACATACTATTAGCCAAAAGTAAAGTCACTTTGTTTAATGTTTCATCTCTTCTGTCCTCTAAGCTCTTCTTGTTTCTGGGTTACTATTTTGCATCAGTTGCTAAGGTAGTGTGTGGGGGTGTTTGTTTCTTTATTTTAGTCCTCAAGTAGGATTTTTTTTTGCTCAATGATATTTCAACAATATATCTTTTCAAAGGTTATGTACAATTTTATGTTGATAATGTCTGATATTTAAATACCAGCATGTTCCTTTCTTAAATTTATTTTCATTCTTTAATATTTGAACCAGCAGTCAAAATTATAAGACTTGTGTGGGTGAATTATTCCCAGGATTATGTATGTACATCAAACAACTTGCTCTTTATGTATCTAGAACACCACCGCTTGGTCTATTAAAATCTGAAAAGTAACATAGTCCATTGTCATATTTGACACATGAAAAAGAGGTTGTTTTTCATCCCCCGAATGATGGATTACATACAAAATACAAGAATCCTCCCACTTTCCCACAAGATATGGAAAGATGAATCCCTGACTTTCGTAAAGAAGGATAGAAAACATAATATGAACACAGTTCTTCTCATACAAAATGCTTCTCTGCTTGTCACGCTGAATTTAGGATTTGTTTCATCTTGAAAATATCCCTGAATCCGCTCAAACTGCATCCTGACAGGAAAAAAAACTTAATTAATGTATTTATATAGTTGAAACTTGTGTCATTTTTCCTATCAAGAAGTTTTGTATAAGAGCAAATCCGCATCAGTAGAAACAATCTTTTGGAGATTTAAACTGTTATGAATGACACAAATATGGTTGGTTGGTAGAAACACCCCCCCCATTTTTTTCCGTCTTAACTTCTGCCCTGCAATACTTTGAAGTCTCATTAGTCAGTCTCTGACAATAACCAATTTAGTATATAGTCTGTTTAAATTTTCTAGTGCTATAATAACTATTGCTTTGCAATAATATTACTGAGTTCAGTGATTGGCGTTATAGTTAAGCTCAAATCCATTTATTATAGTCCCCCTCTGAGAAGCAAATTAGCTTTGATTACATTTCAGCCTCAAACTTTCCAGGTGAATAACTTTAAATTAGAGCAAAACAAACAAACAAAAACCTAAGAAACTGCCTAATGAGTTACCTACGTTCTGAGCTTACACAGTCAAGGAGCAATAGCTGCTGTGCATTGCTTCATCAGATGTGTTATCTCCTTAGCTTGGAGGACACATTTACTGTTAGCCTGTGTTCTTGTACCAGTAGCATTATGTGGGAGAACAGGTTATAATTCACGGTTTGTGAGCGCCAAAGCTTTCCCTATTATGCTCCAGGTTAAAAAAGTTCAGGGTGGCATTTTGCAGTGCAAAATTATAGGACAGAACATGACAGAGGTGAGTGGAATCAATTATCACTAGTATGACATACATCAAAAGAATGTTTGGGGGGGGGGATTGATACCTTGATTAAAAAAAAAAAGTTGTGTGCCAGATGACAAATCACATTTTTTGATGACAAGCTGCAGGAAATTTTCCGAACTTATTTTCCTCTCTCTTTTTTGAAGCTAATCTTTTAAAGAGGTAATCGGGATTCTGGCGCAGTAGTCAAAAGGTAAAGGGAAATGAAGGAAGTTAATTAAGCATCACATGCAGCAACGGGAAACAGTGTTAGAAAAAACTCTTGTACAAAATCATGTATTGTGGACTTGCAACATGGCAGTGAGGGATTTATACAGAGTTACTGGTGTGAGACAATACTGGTAGCTAATTTAAATCCAGTCCAACTGAATAATTATATGTTCATGAGCATACATAACTAGTTATGCAAAGTGGAACAGCATGGCTTCTGAATATGGTCTCTTGTGGAGATGCAAGAACCATAAATGCTTTTTGCTGAACTGAACTTAATTTCACTTTAATAACGCCTGAAGACAAGCTACATTTTTCCAGCATATATATTATTTGGGGGAAAAGGGGAAAAATAGAGGATATCACAGAGATAACATATTGACTTTCAGAGAGTCATTATTTTAACATAGTTGAGTAGGTTGTAATGACAATCTGTTGTGTTCCTTATTATAGCCAATCAAAATTTTTTTAGAAACTAATAAAATTAAAAATTAATAATAAGCATCCTCTGAACTGTTTGCTGTTACTTTCCGTCTATGTATTGTTAAAGCTGGAGTTTAACATTGTCACATCTTCCTACAGCTTCGTCAGGTGTAACACACAATGCTGTATCTCCAGTATTCCAGCTGTGTCCTTGTCAACACTCTGGTCTCATGCAATTTATTTACTTAGAATATCACATTACCAATGGCTGAAAAAAATATGTCTCAAGCAAGAAAAAACCTGAATTGCAAACATTTTAAATAGATGCTAGCAAATAGCATTGGACTATGGAGCTAATTTGTAAGTGTGCTATTATAAAGTCAAGCATTGACAGTCCACATACAACTGATAAAAAACGTGTAATAATTTTAAACGAGAACACTTCAAAAGTGTTTCAAAGGGGACATAACATGCAAAATCCATTTTTTTAGCACAAAAATATGTTTTGTTGTGTACTTGGATTACAGAAGGAGGGCATAAAATTTGAATTTAGTTTGTCCAGGTGCTGCGTAGATATTGTTGTATTCTGTTTGGGTCACATTTTTCAAGTCGTTCAGTTTTCTCTGTTCTCTTACTTTTTGAACAACTACATCACAGTGTTTGCTGCAGAGCCGCTAAACAACATCATGGTGGCTACCAGTCCACCATGACTTACCAATGTTGTGAATCTCCCATTTTTATTCTTTGCTGCGATTTTGAAGTCCACGTAAAAGATGCCGAAGCAACAAGTGGGTAAGTCAAAATGTTTTGTTGGTGGTGTATTATCCCACATGATTTATTACGCCGTCCCCCAGCCTATTATAAAAATGGCCTAATGTGGTGAAGTGGAATGCTCTGCAACTTGGAGGAGGGCGAGGTGTGATGTGCCTTTTTTACATTTAAGGAGACTGCACCAAAATGAGTTGCTCTCAGAAGCATCTCAGAAAAGTCCTGTTCTGAGGGCGTGTGGAGCTAAATTAACTAGGAATTCAGACTAAAGCAATGCGGTTCCACTTTATATAGACCAAAACTGAATGATTTATATGTGAAAAAGAAGAACTTAAAAGCATTATATGTCCCTTTTAGGTCTATCTCCTGATTATTTTTTTTTATTTTTTAGAATTCTTTCAATAAATTCTCACTTGTTTTATTTTCATGATTGCTGCAATTTTACTAGTTGGAGTAGTTTTTGTTAAGTTCACACTAATATCTAAATTCTAAGTTCTCATTTATGAGCACTTGTAAAAGCCCTTTTGATAGTTAATAGATTTTTTTATCCTCCTTAATCCGGATTAAACATTTTTCTGCATCCTGCTGGGTTACACAAAAGGGTCATGAGCAGATGTCTTGCAAATCAGATTTTTCATATTGCACTGAGGCTCCTTGTTTCATAGCTTAAGATCTTTTGTAACTGTACTGTAATTGTGATAAAAGGCCTTTTTGTGAATCACGTTTTTTTTTTATATAAAAAAATATTTTGATTAAGTGATAAGGTATTATTCCTTGGTGGTATCCTGATGTTGTGGATGTTTTGTGTCAGGAATGAAGATTTTAAACTTAAATACCAGACAAAAATTCACATTCTATTAATACAGAGTATTTCTGGAACTGGCACCAGAACCAGTGATGCAATGTAAGAAACCTCCTCTCTGCGAATATCCCGCCAAACAATCAGAAAGTGGTCCTCTAGCAGCTATTTAACAAATGTAATAATGCAGAGTTGGTTCTGTCTACATTAATAAAATGATACAGTGTGACTCACATTGTATCAAGATATTACTTAAACCCAGGCTGACATGATCAATGCCAATATAGCAAAATGCTGAGAGAGAAGAATCATGTTTTCATGAGCTGTAAGCAGCAAAATCATCATTATTAACATAAATAAGAGATTGGAAACATGCATGTGTGTAATTTAGCTATATAATGTGTTACTGAAATAACACATTATATAGCATTATATATTTTTATATAATATTCTAATTTATTGAATGAGTCTGTACACAGACACCAACTACATATTATAATAGCTTGTCAACAGCAATGCTATAGCCAACAACATTTTCTGCAGGTGGTATCTTAGCATTGTGGGCTACACATTTTCTTCCATGTACAAAACACAAAGTTTAGCTTGGGCTCACAAGAATTTCAACAGTCATGGGACATATCAGTTTATTTAAATAAAAAAAGTAAACACAACAACCAATGCAACGTTACTTTTATAATTATATGCATTATGTATAATGCATGTTTAAGTGCAATGTCCAACAAAAATGAATTGCCAAAGAAAATGAATTTTTCTGCAAAACAGCTTCAATTTGTCTGGGAAGACTTTGCATAAAGTTAAGAGAAGGAAAGTTTATTTTAAATACTGTGGCACAGTTCGTATACAAGGCTATCCTAGGTTCTGCAAGCCTAGTCCTATATAATTACTATTATATTATTACTATTCCTCCCAAATGTCTTTTCTTGGGTTAAGATCAGGATTCTGGGCTGACCAGTCAAATGCTTCCAAAGGAAAGATGCTCAAACATGTGTTTGTGGACCTTACTTTGTGCACTGGTGTGCTGTCATGTTGGAACAGGAAGGGACCAGCCACAAACTGAATGCATGAAATTGTCCAAAAGGTCTTGGTATTCTAAACAATTAAGAGTTAAGCCCAACTCCTGAAAAAAAGGCCCCACACGATAATCCCTTTTGTACCAAACTTTAGGCTTCATCCTTAGCGGTCTAGCAGCAGCGATTTTCCTAGCAACTGCAAAACCCACACTTGATCATTAGAATGCTGAACAGAGGCATGATTTTTTTTTACTCCAGAGAACATGTCTCTACTGCTTTCGAGTCCAATGGTAGCGGGCTTTACACCACTGCATCTGAGACCATATTTTTCATGATGATATAAAGCTTGAATGCAGCTGCTGGGATATGGCAACCTGTGCTAATAAGATGTGTGGTCACTCTTCTCAAACAATTTTGAACGCAACCTAAAGTTTTGAGATCTATAGCTATTAATTATGCAGAAAGTTGGCAACTCTGTGCACATCACTGTGATCCACAATGTCAATGTTCATAGGTGGGCTCTCATGTTTGAACCAGAAATCATGCAGTCATCTTTTAATCCAGTATCCAGCTGAGGCCTCTAAATTCATAACTTTTCTTCTCAATTATTTCTCAGATACTAGAACTAATTAGTCTAGACCTATTTATTTTCCCTCTACATCGCAGTGCTTCGCCCTTTATCCATTAACTTAAATAGGAAAGGATGTTTGAAATAGTGCCAGTGAAAGGAAGCTTGGAAAAAATAAAAATGTAGCTCTATATCAACCTGTTGCTAAGGTAAAAACTATACACCTGATAGTCATTGTTTCCTCAGTACTGGTGAAACAGACCACTTTGCTGTTAGATAAATGCACTCCATTTTGTTTTAACCATAATGCCGCAACGGGACAAAAGGAGCATGCTGAACAATAATTTTAGCCTGGAGGTTATTTGGGGACCATTTTGCTGACTGGCAAATGTCATCTAGCTTTTCAAGTCTAAATGAGTTTCTCTCAGCAAATAAGAAATGAAATGTGGCAGGAAACATATTGTCCACTAGGTGTTTTGTGACAAAAGGACTGAAGCTAATGCTGACCTGGACTCCAGGTTTGGACAATTATTCTTAAGGAACCAACAAAAGGCTGTTGGTACCAAGAGGGATACTATTCCCTGGCTATGAAACATCATATCACAGAAAAATCCCTACCCATACATAGAATTAAATATGCAGGTCAATAGGACCTGTGATTTATATTGTAAATAAAATGAAGGCTGTGAAGAAAAAGCTAAAGGTGCTTCATTTCACACCCCAAATACGGTAGGTAGCTCATGTAACCTTTAAGGAAAAAACAAACATTTTGGTTACTTTTTGTTCTGACTAAAGTACAGAAGCTGGCACAAACTGAGCGTAATTTGTAAAATTACTATTTTGCATTTTAAATGCTGTGAATTTTAGACTGGACCAATCGATTTGGCAACATTACTTTGTGAAATCTCTGACTTCCATCCTGCATCGCACTGTGTGTGCTTAGGCCAAGCTTCCATGCATGTATGTTTTCTATGCTGTGCACAAGATAAACAAATGCCAAAAAGATGTAACATAGCATGTTTTTTTTCAATGCAAAATTAAATAACATGAAAAAAAAAACACATCTGTGAGCAAGTAAAGGAAAGTTACAATGTTTCAGTAACAAAACAATGAATAACATAAAAAGGTACAGGAATGTATCTATACTTTTCAGTACAATTTGGTTTATGTACACAGCATTACACTACACCAAATGTCATCTCAAGGCACTATACAATACAAACAGGTCAAATTAATTTCTAACTATGTAGAATGTAATTTGAACCTAATTGAGTTCATATCAATCCAAAATATTTCAAACAAGTCATATGGTCAGATTCACTTAAAGTTACATATAGTGCAATTCATTCTTTATTCTATCCATCCATCCATTTTCTGATCCGCTTTATCCCTCATGGGGTCGCGGGGTGCTGGTGCCTATCTCTTTATTATAATATAGTACATTACAAATTCATTTGAATTTGTGATACCAGTTTTTGAAAAGTTATTTACCTAATTGCTTTGGATCACTAACTTTATAGCAATGTGTCATCCTGGGCAAGCATGTAGGGAAAGGGGAACACAACCTCTTCCTTAAAACATGAAACCTTAAGCAGAAAAATGCTCAGTTTGAATGGCCAGCTCATGGTTGAGGGGATAGGAAGCAAATGCATAAAAACACAGAAGCACTTGGCCTAGGGTACTATTTTTATGGTAAGCTTTTATGAACAAATATAGCTGAGTGTCATCAGTATAACAATGGAAATGCATCCGATAAAGTCTAATAATTTCAACCAAGGAGAATCACTTATAAAGTAAAGAGAACTCACCAAAGCAACTTGCCCTGTGTTACCGCTTAACCAGCTCTGGTGCTTGAAGAAGCTTTTTCATAGAGATGAACAAACTTTGAAATATATCAGATCCAAACCAGCCTTGTACTGTTCCTTTGATGCCTAGAACATATTCAAACATCAAGAAAATAATATTGTGATAGACATTACCAAATAACAATCTCTAAAAGTTAACCTTGCTGTTGAAGATGATGAAAAGGACATTAAATTGGACTTTTCTGACGTTCCCCTTAAAATGGTCAAAGGGCAATTTAGCCATGTGGCAATCACAATTGAAAGAAAGACCTAAGTAAATGTTTTGCATCATTGTTAGGGGTTAATCAAAATGTAGAATAATTATATGAATTAATTATATCAAAATAAATACAATCTCAAACATTAGTAGCTTATTTAATCAGATCAGATGTTAGGATGATTATAGTGGACAAGTGAGGCAATTAACTGGCAAATACTACACTGGTTTAAAATCATCTGAATGTTTTTAAATATCTCCTGATTATTTACTCTTCTAAGATATATAAAAAACTACATATTAGCTGCTTGTGTGAGTTGGCAATGCTCACTATAACACCATTTAGCAATAATAAAATTGTTATATACAGTAATTACAAAGAGAGAAAGCTTCAAACAGGGTATTAAATATCTCCTGATTATTTACTCTTCTAAGATATATAAAAAACTACATATTAGCTGCTTGTGTGAGTTGGCAATGCTCACTATAACACCATTTAGCAATAATAAAATTGTTATATACAGTAATTACAAAGAGAGAAAGCTTCAAACAGGGTATAATTTTCTCCAAGTCCTAGAAAGTAGGACTATATTCTGTATTTGAGCAAAATACACTGATTGATACTGATAATTTGAGAGAGATTTTTTATCTGAGGCCAGTTGGATGGTGTTGATGTAACATCTCTAGTTATGATGTAACTATTTCAGTTGGAGTACACAACTTCCCCTGACCCCCTAACAGTGGCACAACAAAATACTCTTGAAAAGAATGCATTTAAATCCTTCAGCATCCTTGTTTATGTTATAATCTTTATCAAATAGCCCAGTATATCCTGATATATTGTTTGGCCATGATTGCAAAGTCAGATGTGGATCATATATATATTTTTTATTAGCTAGCCCAAGTATTGAAAAAAAAAATGTTGTAGGTGTTTTTCAACCATGAAATAATAAATCTACATATTTGTCATCTATAACATGTCTTAAGGTGAGATAACTAATTATATCGAAGGCAGAACTCCTGGGTACAAATTAGCAGTTTATATAAATTGTGCTTATTAACAAGGATGAAATACCAAATAAAGCATCCAAAAATCATGCCCAACATCTTTAGAACTTAACAGATTGCGTTGCTATATTCTCAATAGACAAATCATAATTTACATTTTGGCTGGTAAAGCTTCTAATTATACCTTATGATCTACTTTTGTTCTGTTTCACACTGTTAAAAATGGGTATTATTTGAAAGCATGAAGTTAACCATTGGAAATTTCTTCTCTGATACTGTTCCTTTTAGAACAATCCATACGCCTTGAACTCTTTATGTTAATTTTATTCAGTGTGTTTTATAGGACACACCGAATAAAATGTTTGTTTCCTGATAAAAAAAGAAAATTTCCATGTTCAAGATTAAAATAGGATTAATATCAAACAGAGAATAATTTATTCTTCCTAAAAAAGTTAAAACATGTTATTGCAAATACCAGTGTCTGCTTCTTAAGAGTTTCATGATTACGGTACATCTTTTTGACCTCCATATACTATAACTATAAATGGCATTGTCCTAAAATAAACCGCCCTCATGGACACAGATCCTTTTATCATGAAATAAAGGTGACCACTCAGAAAAACTTTGTACATGTTTAAGGTGTCCCTTCCCTCAAGGGTATGTGTTGACCCAAACCACGCCAGCAAAATGCTACCCACAGCAGAACAGAGCCATGTCTCAGTGGGCTTTAAAAGCTTAGCTTTTCCTTGAATCTGTGATCTATTTAAGTGTTGGCGCTATATTGTATTAAAGAAAATAAAAGCAGAGAAGTAAAGAGAAAAAAATATCTGAGCAGTGAATACAATATTAGCCATGTAAAATCAAAACTGCTTTCACACCAGCAGCTTTTTCAAAATATTGTACGTATATGTCTTTATATATAAAGGCCTTTTCCTTTTTTGTTCGTGTTTATTTATAAGTAATTTACTTATTCACCGAATGGTAAATTATGCATCCCAATATCAGAATGTGTTTATTGAGGATATGTCTCTGGCTCTAACCTTTGGCTTTAAGTTCAATTTTAATTGAGTATGTCATGGCTGTTGCGTTGATTAAGAGTAGGTTATGCATTAAGTTTAGCATTTAGCATCAAATCTAACACACAGTGGAAGGGGGGTGTCATGGTAGGGGGCGGGTTGGTAATCCTGTTACTGAAGGAGTTTGGACCTCGGGTCTTGTTTATCATATGCATATGTTAAGTGATTGACTATAAAAAGACATTGCAACTGTGTTTATGATACTGTAACAATATTCCCAAGATTAGAGAGTTATAAATATTCATCTTAATATGAAGCATGTCTCTCTACCTACATTTTACTTACAGAATAAAACGTGTTTCTCTCTGCACTGTGAATATTTTGTCGTATATGTGTCCAGGATGTTCAAAACAGTGGGCTTGGTTCCAAATTACCCACCGGGCATGGAGCGACAAAACAAGCTGTGCTCTAGAGAGAGCTTGTAATAGATTACAGTGATTCCCTTTGGACATGCTGTTGAGCAGGTGGTGCCTTAGCTGGTGCAACACACGGCAATGAATTTACCATTTCCTGCCCCACCATCTGACCATAAATCATACAGTCCGAAAACACATTTTAAATAAGCAGAGAGAGGCAATTAGGTAAATTTAAATTAGTGTTGAAAACAGCTATCTTTAAAGGTTATTTTTCTCATCAACCTAACCCAGGGAAAGGCAGACAGAAAAATAAGCACACATTTGTATGAAAACAAACAAAAACAGCATTTATTTTAAATTCAGGCCTTTCTTTACCTCTCATTGCATTAAGTAATAGGAAAGGTAATGGAATAGGACTAATGCACCTCACAAATTATTACTAAATGAAAAACAACATATACTGCACAAGGCCAGAAGTTGCTACGTGAATGATATATATTTGATTCCATGCAGGATGGACGTCAGCTCAAGGAACCAAAAAGACAAACATTGCTGTCAAAATATAAAACAGCCAGGAACATTTTCATTCTGTCATCAGCATTCAATGAATTCCAGTTTTCTTTACTTTTAATTTGCATAAGATTTCAATAAACCTTCATCTGTGAGCCACTGACAGTAAAAGCATCAAATAGAGCTCTATACCAGAGCATGTTTTGCTACCATACGTCGGGACAACATTTAAAAAGTTACCAAGTACATCCAAGCTCAGATGTGTCTGCCTAATGAAATCATTCCTTTCTGGCCTGAATAAAGTGCCTACAGCAAGAACCACCTGTTCACGACTGGGTGTATTTTCCCTCCAGTAAACCCACAAATTGACAGGTGGTTAATCAGCTCTTTTGGTCAAATATGGTGATAATTTCCTCCAAATGTAAGGCTGAGATCCTGTGAAATACTACCTGTGGGAGTTAAATGTGTAATCCTGTTCATCTTGACCAACAGGATAAAAAAAAACAATATATTTTCTTTTTAATAAAAAATACAATAGCTGCAGATATAAATCCCCAAAGGTGTGAGAATTCAGTATGGATTATTTGGCACTATTCTTATTGAGTACTGCTATGCCAATATTAACCTACTTTCCTTTCACTCTTTTTTTTCCCTTATCAACAACACAATACATTTACGCTTCCCCTTAACTTAGTATGTCAGTCACAGTGGAAGTAGGCATTTATAGATGGATTAAGTTCTAACATAATTGACATGGTCAGCATCAATACACAGGTACCCACACTTTTTTCTTGCCCAAAGTGTGCCAAGAAAATACCCCAAACAATACCCCAAACCTTTGCACCACAACCAGCAGTTGGCAATTTTGATACAAGGCAGGATGGATCCATGCTTGCATGAGGTTCACACTGATTTCTGATATGACTGTCAGACTGAATGTGACGTTCAATGAGCTCTTTGAGGGAGCTTCCAGTGAACCCCGAAGAGGTTAAAAACAACACATATAGTGCTGCACTTTGTTTATCCAAAACAGAGTACAGTGGAAAAGAGGCACAGTCTTTAAAACAACTGGTAGATAATGGCTGTGTTTGATGTGCAAAGCTGCAACACAATCAGCTATGATGATTCATTTATATTCTGCTAAAACCAACTAAACAACTGAACCTGCTATATTGAAACAGAAAGAAAATAACAAGGGACAAAATATTGCCAAGACACTATGAGCCATGGTTGACACTATTTCCAAGTTGATCGCCGGTTTTCTCCTCAATGCAAGGCAGTATTATAGATGGCCTGTCCATACTGGCTGTCCCCTGCTGTCAACTTTCAACTTAATTTAAAAAGTAAATATTAAATAATATTAAAATATATTAGCATTTATTAATAACAATAATGTATAATAACTTTTACTTTTAATCTATTTAATAATAGTAATATAATAACATTTAATTGTTAATATTTATATATTACTAGGTACCTAATGTTTGTCGATCCCTTCTTCACTGCATGACTGCCGCATACAGTTGCTGAACAAAAAAATTCTATTTTGAAAATTCTGTCTTTTTGAGAAAAGGTTGAATGACTAAAAATAGTGAATTTATTTTGTCACAATGCTAGCACGGATGATGGTTCTATGACTTTTAAATGTCCTTTTACCTTTTTGCTATTTTTTTTGTACTTCCATTTGGGTCTTTACTGGTTATAGAAACAGTCTAAGCACTTAACAAAAAGAAGAAGAACAACAGAAACACCCAGCTGTTGTTTGGGAATAAGGAAATGTGTTGTTGGTGTTTGAAAACAGTTTAAAAAACCTCACGATTATTACGTCACAGTCAGTAGGTACTGCCTTTTTCAAAATCTTCCTGACCTGGAGCTGGCTGCTTATACCTTTATCAGCTCCAGAACAAGACCCTTTATTTTGGTCTCTCTCAGACATCCCCCACTCACCTTCAGCTTGTCCAAAAGGCAGCTGCCCATCTTCTAACCAACACAAATGTTATCCCACAATCCCACTTTCCTCTGTACATTAAATGTTTGTCCATTTTTAGAACAGATTTAACATTTTAATTATTTGTTTTTCACTCACCTTATGGCCTAGTCCCACCATATTTGTCTGGATTACTAAACTTTCATGTGCCTGGCAGGTCTTTGAGGATATACTAAGGACCAGAGCCAAACACTACGGTGATCGTGCTTTCTTAGTGGCAGCACCTAGACTCTGGAACCAGCTCCCACTGGATCTGCACTGCACCACAAAGTATACAGTGAGGGCAGTGGCACTACATTGAACACCTAACACTGAAGCTGACAAGTCTTAATGAAATCTCAAAGCTTGTCTATTCAGGCTGGCTTTTAATAGGAAGCAACACCCCTAGGTTATATTCCTGATTGTTTTAAATAATTATTCCAAATTCTTATGGTTGTGTACTTTGTTTTGTTTATCTCTGTATATTTTTTAGGTTTTAATTGCAATATTTGATTGGCTTTATTGGCGGTGTAAAGAGTTATATAAATGATTGATTGATTGATTGATTGATTGATTGATTGATTGATTGATTGATTGATTGATTGATTGATCGTGCTCCACTTGGCTGCACATACCTCCATGCAGAGGTGGTCTCTGCACTCCGCTACCATTTGGCTTGGTGCAACTACAAACTGCTGTTGTGCACTGCACGCAATACACATGAATGGTTCACAGAACTCATCGCAGTCTGAGCTGATTTTGGTCTGTAAGCCGCTTGTCCCTACCATCAAGGACCAAGCAATGTGTTTTTTCCATTCATCTGTCTAATTTTGGTGAACAAAAACCCAATGTGAACTGTAGCTTCAGTTTCTTGTTCTTAGCTAATGAGAGTGGTTGTAACAAGATATGTTATCATAAAAGACAAGTTAAGTCCATCTAACCAGCCAAGTATATTATTAGTAAGCAGAACTGAATGCATTGCACGCAAATTATCATCGCCCATCAATCAGTCCTTTGCAATTGAGAAATTCAGATGATTCTAAATCTATGTATTGTGCAACTCTACTTCTACAGTTACTAAATATGTCATTACCTCCAGTAATATCAGATGTGATTACACAGCACATAGCCATTCTATTTCAGCAGTTTAAAGGCTCAGCATTAATGACGGCAACACATTTAAAAGACCAAAAATATCTATGCCTTCGTTGTGGATTTTTCTCTGTCTAGAGACATCTCTGCACAAACAGTGATGTCTCAGTCCAGGGATGTACTTTGGTGTCTTGGATTGTATCCACCATAATTAGTTCCTCAACAGAGCTGGCGCATCCTGGGGCTTAATGGGGAACAATCAATGCCAACACAAACAGTGTGTATTTCCTTGAATTTCTCTACAACTCTTCCTAAGATCAAGTTATCGAATCAGTTGAAACTTTGTACTTAGTCTTTATTCGGCTTCAAATAAACTCATATTTAATTGCAGACAGATTTATTTTACTGTAACTACACACCAACAAAGTACATGCTTATTTTGTGCAACGCATACACAGTTGCTCACACACACACACAAAAACTGGATGCCAGAACTGGAGATGAAATATGCAAACACTATTGCTTTTTCTGTCTCTCAACCTGCTGTCAGGGGTTAGACATATAATTGTGTTTGTGGCAGAAGAGAACTACACAGAAAAATTCCACCTACACATACTTTGAAAATCTCATTTATTTTCTACGGCCATCTGCAAGTACTCCACTATGAACCTTGTGAACTGAATGAATCATTATGTATTTGCAGATATGTAACTTTTCCTCTGAAATGGAAAAGTCTTACAAATTGAAAATGTTTTTAGTTATCACAGTTACTTGTAGAATAATGCTGATTAGTAATGTATAAGGAAGAAAGGTGAATCTGAGGGTATAGTAAAATAAATGCAACTCTTCAGTTGTAAACAAAAAGTTATTACTGATTAAATTCATATTGAAGGCTTTAATAATAGAGTGTTGTGTTGTATGAATCCTTTTGTAAGACCCTGGCCTTGCTACAATATGATAAAAGCAGTTGCTGACCATAAAGAACTATCACTGGGTGCAGTTTATTGGATAATCCAATAGTGCTGCAGTAAAGTCTATCCAATATGGAACTCAAAAAAGAAATAATCTATGGTCCTTCACATTTTATCATTATTTTTACCTTCTAATTTCAGAAGTAGAACCTTCAGTGTATTCAAAGAGAACAGCACAGTGAAGTCTGATGTTTTAGATAAAACTTCAATACATATACCTCTGTCAGAAAGCATTTGTTCCACTTT
This sequence comes from Fundulus heteroclitus, assembly GCF_011125445.2. Lineage (NCBI taxonomy): Eukaryota > Metazoa > Chordata > Actinopteri > Cyprinodontiformes > Fundulidae > Fundulus > Fundulus heteroclitus. The sequence goes on from NC_046368.1 coordinate 17,110,948, forward strand.
GTGCATTAAAGTGGACAATCTTCTTTGGCTTTAAGTTGCGGGGGCAATCACCTTATCTATTGGTTGTTCCACATGGCAATCATTCCGACGCGCTTATGTGATGCCAATGTGCGTACACGTTCTTGTTAGTTTCAGCTTGCTGGCAGCACGTGTGCTCTTCTAGTGTTTATGAATCCAGTTAGCTTCAGTGTTCAACGTTGCGTTGCTGCTCACACCATATACTTTGAAAAGTCCCAAGAAGCAGAACTGTCTAACAAGTTTATGTGAAGAAAAGTGTTAAGGATTATGAGATTATACCTGAGGAAAGCAGTTAATGGAGAACAATTGATAACTCACAGACACTAAGGTTTCACAGGCTGACATTTCCTATTTTTACCCATCCCGGTAAATGCTTATTGCATATGTTGTCTGTCTGTGTGTGTGTGTTATTGTGTGTTTGTTTATACATGTTCAAAACATTCTATTTTCAAAGCTTTGAAAAAAATGTGTTATTAATTACAATCCCCCCTATTGAGGGCTGAATGTTTTAACTGTTATGAAATTTGGAAGATGAAAGGAAGGCGTACAGCTCTGATTAGAAGTTTCTTCCACCAATTTGTATAAAAGTGCAGTATATATACACAGTATATGTATATATATATATATATATATATATATATATATATATATATATATATATATATATATATATATATATATATATACAATCATTTACAACTAAATAATCTGATACATTTTTGAAAATACAGAGATTCTTTATGACCTGCCTGGTTTTGCCTTAAATTACTTATATAGGATTTTTTTAAATACATATATGGAATGCAACTGTGTTGGTCCCTTTTTACATCCACATCATTGACAAATACACTGCCCGAGGAAATACTTACAAAGAATATTTAACTTTACATCATTTCACCTAAAGTACCTTAGGCTCAACTTTTGTAGTTTTACAATGTGCTATATAATGAGTTGAAATAAGTAGAAGGGTATAGTGGCATTCCTCAAGAGTTTAGACAGAGATCAGAGATGGCTCTCTTACAGATCACCAAGATTTCCCAGTCATGTTTGATTAATCAAAGTAGTGCTTTTGTTTTATCTTCAATTGGACTCGCCACTAGACAGAGAGCCACCTCAGGACGTGGCCTCGCTTTCAGGGTGGCTAATTTTTCTTTGGATGGCCTCATTTGCATTGTAATTAACTGAGAAGAACCCATAAGTGAGTTCTGCTGCTTCTGACAATTAAGATGGAGTGGACATTTCTGCTCATTGCAGTAAAATGATGGCGAGAAAATTATTGATGGGGTAGAGACGTGGGCCATCATTTATCAAGTTTATGTAAAAAATGTACTATAAAACGACAATCTTGGAAAAAAAGTTAGGCACTTTGAGAAGAAATCACCCTTTACACATCCCACATGTTTTCAACCACCGTGATTGTACATCTAGAAATGTCAGAGCCAGCTCTAGCCATTTTCTTGCCCTAGGTGAGATTATGGTTGCCCCATCCCACCATAAACAGCAGCAAAAAAGCAATTCAAGCTTTTTTATGTAACATACAAAACTTGATTAAATATTGATAGCTTTAGTCTGTGTTCCCTTTCCATTTAACATATTTTATTTTACTACTTTTTGCAAAAATAATTACAGATTTTAAGGTAGTTTGAAATAATAAATACTCTTGATTCTCAAAGAGGGAATCTGTTTGAGAAGGTCAAATATGTGACCAAAATGTATTTAAAATGATATTAGAATAAATTTTGAAGTTACAGTTCACATACTTTTCTGTTACCTTGAAGTTCAGAAAGCTTTGAAGGTTTAACCTTAAAATTTTTCATTCGTACAGTCGAATAATATATTTTCATAGTATGAACAGATGTGGGGGCAAAGGAGGTAAAAGCTGGTTGTGTAAATGTGGCACAAAGTCTCGTTAAAACGCTGATACAGAATATTCTCCTTAAAGGAGCAATAAGTCATATTTCACCACTAGGTGGGGCTTAAGCACTGTCTGTAGACCAAAACAAGATGTGTAACACGCCGGCACCCCCTTCCCCTCCCGTTCTCACCCGTCGCCTCATATAAATACACAGCAAAACAACATCACCTTTCAGAGCAACATGTCTAGTGGAGAAGTAAGTAACTCATAAGTTTAGACTGCTGTTAGCAAGAGAATAATTTGATGTGAATGTTCTCCATGTGTTCTCCATTTGTGACATTTTTGGCCTGGCAGTGGCATTGTATGGGGGGGGGGGGGGGGGGGTGGGTAAATACTGAGTGGCAGCTGTTCCTGAGTGGCAGCTGTTCACATGTGCGTACATGCACGAATTGCTGGCTGGCTATGTAAACAAGAGACTGGAGAATAACACAGAGAGATGGTGTGTGACTTGATACTATTGTCCATCTGATAAGATGCATTTACTTTTTTACAAAACTTTTTTTTTGTTAATTCTATCTGAAATAATGCAATTGTGCTTGTTGTTCCTTTAAGCACAAGCTAATTGGCTCTCTTGAAAAATGCCAAAAAACAGTTAACAGCTGATGTGTTGCAGAGCATGATATTTGTCAATCAGTGGCTTCTTCCAGAGACCTGGCTAGACCAGGGGGACTGGCACCTTTTTCAACTTTATGCTGATTATTTAAAAGTATCACTGTCTTCAGCCCTATACCCTGAAAACTGATGCAGTACTTGCGTTAGCTGTCATTGTAGTGGCCAAACAGTTATCCAGTGATTATCTGGAGTTGGCAGGGCCAGGCAGAATGTGCGCACCCATGAGGTGTCAGTAATGTCACTGTCATAGTTGGCACTCTAATGACTGGTATGTTTGTTTTTCATCAAATCAGAGCACAAAAAGAAAATTTGAGAGGATACAAATTCTGCAAGCACACATATGACTCCCAAGAACAGGAAAAAAGGCCTAAACTTCAGAGCAGAGGGTTTGCAGGTGAAGATGTTAATTTAAAAGCAGACATATATGTTTTCACAATCTGAAAGCTTTTTATTGCGTGCTTGCTCATCCTTAAACATATTATTGTTCACTGAAGCCTTCAGTCGTTACATACAGTATATTTTACAATGCAAATGTCAGAAAATACAAGAACAATGAAAACAAAACTAAAAAAAATAAAAACACTATGCCAGGTTGCTTGGTAGGAGATGTGAGATGCCATATTAACAGTTCTGATTTCGGAAATCAGTGACGTGTTAATTGTTGAATATATAAATTAAGTATTCTCAGTCCCAATAAATAAATGTTCATGAATGTACACATTTTTATGTGTTTCTCTACCGATTTTTACAAGACGGCAGGTGATATTAGACAGATGAGATATGCAAAGTGAACACTATGTACATGACATAGATTATATGTACACAAAGGGTGTGTCTTAATGGGACTCACATGTTTGTTAATTGTTTATGAGATAGACCAGTTGTTGGTAAAAGCCGTTTTATGCCTAGATGAAGCCCATACCTGAATGCTGTAGCCTTCCATGTGTCTAAAGGGTTGGAGATGTAATCTTTCAGCTTTTTTATGTTTCATCATGAATACAGATCCTGAATTGCTGCCAGTGAATCACAAATGAGAATTCTGGATTCTTTGCTGCAGCATTCTGAGTTCAGTCTTATTTGCAAAGACAGACTGTATAGTTATAATAGGGCACATAACAAACTCAGTGACACATAATAGGACTGCATCAGGATCTTCTGAACAGGGAAAAACTTTGTCAGCTAGTGGAGGAAAAGCTCTGCTGGGGTTTATTTTCACAAGGGACATGTTGTGTGTTGTTCACCTTAGGTCTTGTGTCATCACTGTGCCATGAAGAATAATGAGAGGTAAATTCACAGCTCAAACACAGAGGTAAATTCACCACTCACTACCATATCCAAAAGCGTTTTGCTGTTGAACTCCAAGTCATTAAAATCATACCATATATCCAGCTGTGCAACCTCTGTCCAGTATGCAGGCTTATGTCTATCCTGGATCAAGCCAATGACTAACATGACAAAGTCATGGAGTTTAACAGAGGCATTTGAGGAGGTGCAGTCATTAGTGTACAGGGTGAAAAACAGTGGGTAGTGTTCACACCCCAGGGGAGTACCTGTGCAAGTTAACCTTGAGCTTGATCTAGATTTCCCCATTCTCATTCACTTCTGTCAGTCAGGACATTTTTAATTCAGTGGCAAGTAAAAACTGGAACAGAAGTTGAGGTGCAGTGCTGTAAAAAGTATTTATCCTCTTACATATTTCTTTTTTTTTTCTTTTTGTTACACTTATCACATCAATTCATTCTTTACAACCCATCTATATTGTGGCCCTTAGCTGTTCCACAAGTGAGCACCACAACAATAATAATAAGATACCTCATGCTATGTTTCAGTATGTTATGAATCTCACTCCAGGTACCAACAGAAAACCATGTGCAAAAGACCTGAGGGCTTTGAGGTGTGTATAAGAAAGGCAAGTCTGCTAAAAGGGATGGGCTAAAACCATTAAACGTTTTAAATATCAGCAAGAGCACCTTAAAATCAATTCTAAAATGGGCAAGTAAGGCAAGGCAAGGAGAAGGCAAAATTATTTGTAAAGCACATTTCAGTACAGAAACAATGCAAAGTGCTTTACATGATTAAAATACAGGGAATAAAAACAGAATAAAAGCAAGTAGGAATAAAATGTAGAAACAAAATAGAACGTGCAAAAATAGAAATTAGAAGCAAACATTAAAAACAGGTGGACTGCAAAGCGGAACTAATCATGTTTCAGTAAAACAGTTTAACTAGAACAGTATACTTGTGTATAGTGATTACTCCCGAAACCTAATTATTGGTTGCGCTACCCTTGTCAGCAAGAACTGACATCAATTATTTTTTAAAAATACAAATGAGTATTTTAGATAGCTGCAGACAAGTCTTTTGCCCACTATTCTGTGGCCAAAAAAGTCAACCATGTCGGAGGACATTTAGGTAATGTATGAGCAGCCTGTTTAAGGTCTTGGTATACAGCTTCTTAATTGGATTTATTACAGACATTCACTAGACACCATTTTGTTTTTTAGGGAGAGGTGGTCTTCCTTGTGTGTTTTGAATAATTTTCCTGCTGTCTAACGCAGGTGTGCTAGAGCCTTGAAAGATACAAACTGATGGCTGGACATTGTCCTTCAGGATTTTCGGCTAGAGACAGAGTGCATCATTTCATCATTTACGACAAGCTGCACACTTCCTGAAGCAGCAAAATAGCCCCAGATCTCCCTGCTACCACCAGCATGTTGGCTGGCAATATTTTTTTATATCATGTATTATTTTTACACAAAGTGCAACATGAAAACCACCCTGAAGGACATTGTAAGAGGGAATAATCTGCTTGTGAAGTTAGATGTATGAAGCACACTTATGAAGCTATAAAGCCTGGAACTTATTCTGCTCTTGCTTTGAATTGAAACATCCCTTCGGATGAAGTGAGAAATGTCTTCCACCATGCAATTGAAGACCAGTTGTTTTATTTTTTTTTACCTTTTTTTTGGATATGCCAAGTTCTCTATGACTGAGAATCTTTATGAGCATAGTCCAAGCCTTCTTGCATAAATTACTCCTTTTGCAGGTTAACTTCGAGTAACTTTTCAAATATTGCATTAGCTTGAAGTAGAAAGACAAATCTGAAAGAAAATAGATGGAATGACATGCAGATGCTTTTCCCTTTGTAACTTTGCTGATATTGGCTAGGTAGTGCACTGCATGTGTAGAAAAATAATACACCTCAGGCCATAATGATTTAAAACATGGTAGAGAAAGGGCAATAATCCAAGGTAAGAGCTGGGTGGCTGTGTTTTAAGATGATAAACTTTATTTGAGCAGAGGTACACTGCGGGAGAAAAGTAAAAAATTATGCAATCCATTGTTACGTACAAGTGATGGAGTGTTGCACTTTTCTTGCAAAAAACCCAGCTAACGAGAAGGCATTCATGTGAAGGAACGCGCTGCTGTTCTTCAGGGATTTGTTTTCTTCACACCTGTTACCTGCTGAGTATTTCCTTCCTTACCAAGGTTTTGTCTTCTTTTGAACACAGGATCATGATGATGGCTATAATTATCTGTGTATGTCTGCACTTGTGACTGTAGAGTATGCTGCCATTGATTTTGCAACACTTCACAGACAATCACTCAAGCAGATCACTCAAGATCTGTCTCACTCCTCATTTTTATTTAACCCCCCCCCCCCGACTACTCTCCCCTCTTCCTTTATTTCACCTTTGTATGATGTTCCATTCAGTTATACTTGATCCCTTAATTTCCGTTATAGAACATAAAAAAGCAGGTGTTACAGGAACTCTAACAGCATTATTCAACAAAGTACTGACCTTGTTGATTACTGCATCAAAATATTGCTTGTATCTGTCAATGTGTGTAACTGAGAGAAAGAATGCTCACATTTATGCAGACATATATGCATGATTATATATTTTTTACAAACTGTTAACACACATGAAACATTATATATGTGAAATGGTGATCTTAGCTCAGATCCAGTGTCTCTATTATGTTTTTTCTGATGTAAAGTAACATAAAAACCTGTTTGCATAAATATGCACAATCATTAAACTGATAGATATACTAACAGGGTTTAAAGATAAAATACTTTTATTCCAAAGACAACATCCAGGGCAGGCTAAAATCTCCTTAAACCTTAATGCAATATGTTTTAAGGTCTGATAAAAACAAAGCTGAAACTTGTTGAGAATTTCCAACAGATTAGTTTAAAACAAAAACAACAATGCTGCTTCTCTAAAATGATGCAATAGCCACAATGAAATATGGTGATGGAAATATCATAATCTGGCATTGCTCTTCTTCAGATGGAAGCAAGGTGCTTCCTAAGTTGTAAGAAAATGTGTGAAGTTAGGAATACCATTCTGTTTTGACAGAAAACCTTCAGGTTCCTGCTAGAAAACTAAACATGAAGAGGGATTTTAGCCATAGTCTGATGTCATCATGAATATTGCAAAACCTTTTGTAACCATCTCTTCATATGTTTAACATAGTTTACATTTTTTTTCATAATGGTTTCAGTATCTTCAGCCTTGTAATGGACACACAGGAACCTTCACTCTGGTGACACAAGGCTGAACCGTCAAGCTCAGCATAAGCCAACTCTTAAAGTCTGGTGATGTCAAAACAGGGGAGGGACACCTCAGTTGAGATAATCAAATGACTGCAGGGCAAAGGTGAAATAATAATAATAATAACTAGTGTGAGGAAAACAATATCTCTCAATGCATCAAGAAAGCTTAAGAGCTGATTGTGGATAACAATAGTATATATATTTTAGCAAATGTAATGTGTTTCTTCTTAAAGGGGACATGGCATGCTTTTAAATTCTTCCTTTTTTAACATTGAACTGATTCAGTTGTGGCCTATATAAAGTGGAACTGCAAAGACTTCCGTGTTACTTTATCCCCACGTCCCCCCTTTTTACTCCTGTCTGGGGTGTGTCTGAGAGCAACTAATTTTTGTGCTGTCTCTTTAAAACTAAAGGAGGCACTTCACAACTCAAATCATGTCTCAAGGCTAGATAATCTCCAGACTGGAACTTTTTTCTTAAACCTCTGGGCCATATCACCTTAGAGCAAATAACCCATGTTTTGCAATCACTCACTTTCTTCTAGCACAGACTCCTGACTTCAAAAATGGTTTACATAAAACAATGGGATCGGATAAATTATTGTATACCTCTGCTTTGCGCAGTGCAAGGACAGGGAAGTTAAACAATCTGGTTACCTATTTTGGTTTAAGTCCTTTTCATCAAGGGTTTTCCTTGTGACAGATGGCAAGCTGTCATTGGTGTCCCCTGCCTCACCCCACAAAGGCTGAAAAAAGCCCACTCCCTTGTGAGCTTCAACGGATAAACAGTTTTAAAAATGAATGGATGTATTTGTGTTGCCCTAAGACAATGCAATGGCAAACATTTTACCACCGACACGAGTTCTGATCAGAGATGCCAAAAGTATTGACATTATTTGGATGCAAGTATAGATAATAATGTTTAAAAACACTTCTGTAGAAGATGAAGTATCACCTTGAGCTTTTTACTCATGTTATATTAAGATGTTTATGCTGAACATTTTGGGATAGGGTACCATATACCCACATATATGCCCAATGAAAATCATTCAAATCATTTCAGTGCAAATCAAATGTAATAAAGAAACAAACATTTGTACTACTGAGCATTAAAGTGTGTTTCATGGAGCAGAAGATATGACTGGTTTCCTGTAAGTATTGTAATGGTGCAAAAAGTCAGACTTCAGAGGCATGTTATCAACAAACTTAGAATGTAAATGTAGATCCACTCTTAGCTGCAGGAATCTATGACGGCAAGACATGTAAGATAACATATTGTAAAATCCTTGTATACGGTCCTCTCAAAATGAGCGATTAATCCATGTGATTAATCAGAAAATAATTTTTTAAAACCCTGACATTCCTGATTGATACCTTCCGAGTAATGAAGTTTAGACCAATGTTCAAGCTGGAAGACTCACCCCTCGGTGCACCTGTTTCCACTGATCACCTCGTCATGTGTCTGTGCACCAGCCAATCTGCATCAAGTCCTCATCATTCATCCCAAAAGACTGCTTATAATGTGCTCCTTCCACAGATTATCCTGCTCTCCAACTGAGCTTCAACCTGCTGCGACCCCATCTCCTCTTTCATGCTCTCAGGCTTCAACTGACTCCTTCTCTCCTCTGGTCTCCACCACCAGTGTCCTGACCCCGGGGGGTGTAAGACTTCACTAATCCTAACCCTAAAATGTACACCCAAGCTCATAGAAATTCACAGCTTTCAAATCTTATGCCGGGGTCCAAGTACCAACAAAGTTTTTTAATTTATGTCAATAAATCTCTCTGATTGCTCTCTGAACTGGAACACGTACAAGGATCACTGCAGAGAAGAGAGCAAAATTAGTAGCCACGAATAACTCAGTGATGATAAAACATTGAATGAAAGCCACTAACTTTCTCAGATGCCAGGAGATTGCATTGGCTCTGGGGATTGATCGTAATGGCGTCGTCTGTAGGAATTGGATCACTCGATGACAGATCCAAATCTTGCTGACAGGCAAGGCAAAAGCTAGCAGGGAAGTCATTGGCAGTTCAAGGGTCATACACAGGGAGATTTACACTGGGCAGAAGTTTCCAGGAGGACTAGATGATAAGGGGAATACGAGATCCAGGGGAGATAATCGGTAATAGGAGGCACACACACCACACAGAGGTATCCAAGCGGGACAGAGACAGGAGACAGGTCCATTGCCCAGGCTTGGGTCATACATGGCAAGCAGGAGAATCCAGAAAGGGGCAGAGACAGAGAGGCTTGGTCAAGAGGTGAGAAGGAGGTCAGTGTCCAGAGATCAGAAGCCAATAGGAGTATCCGACAAGGACAAGGTAGGCAGGAGAAGACAGAGACTAGTCGATAACAGGAGGTCAATACAAGGAACAGTGGATGGTCTACTCACCCAAAGGCTTTCAAGAATCTGGCAGTTACATATTGGGAGAGCCAGGAATATAAAGTGCTCTCCCTGGTGCGACAGCTCCTGTAATTAGTGTAACCACTCAGCCATGATTGCCAGTGCAGAATAGGGGAGCAGGGAATGACGTCATGTGACTGCACACAGCAGTTTCATGGGCATGAACAGACAGGAATCATTGCAATTGGCTATTATTCAGTTTTGTTCATTTTACCATAGCGAAAACAATGACATGAGTTGCATTAATTTCCTAGTGAGATGTTTAAACGTTTTCAAGCAGGCAGTTAAAATATTGCTGTATCAGCCCAGTTTAGGCCAAACTTGGAATGTAGGAAATGAATACCATATGTTGAAAGGTGGAGTACTACTGACTCCAAAATAGCTTGGGTATGAAATTAATATGGTCAAAATAATGTTGTAACCTTGACACACAGACACTGAAACACTAAAGGGCTAACATTTGTCAAGTTGCAACCAAGACTCTAAGGTTGATATTTATCAAAGGAACATAGGCAGGAACAACATGTATTCAAAGCATTTAGAGCTTGATATGTTTTTATGACCTGATGGTAGAGAATGACCCTACTGTAGAGAGTGACTGCGGCAAAAATTTTGCTCTCATTAGTGGACAAATAAAACCTACAAGTTGGTCTTGCACAGGGAGATCAGAACAAGTAAAACACATGAAATCAAATAGGACTTGAATGTATAGTTAAAGAGAATCCAAAGTTGAAGCAGAAGTTTCAGCGATGAGCAGTAACGTCCACTGAACTTAAATTCAGAGGAAGGTGTGGAGAAACGACAGATGAACCAGAGAATCTAATCAGAGTAAATATGGAACAGCTGAAGCAGAATGAAGGCAGGGCAGCTAAGGGAGGGAGACAAATTACCAGAGGAAGCTGATTAAAGAACTGCAAACCAAGGGGAAAAGATAAACTTAGCTCTAAAAGAAAGAACAAAATAGTAATAACACAAAACCATGGACTAATTTGGGAAGTCCTACAGAAACACACAAAAAAATCAGAACACAAACATTGTTTGTGACACCGCTAAGAATAAATGCCATTTTAATTATGGACTTTTAATGATTCATTTGAATCATTACTTGTCCAGGATGAACAATCATTATTAAAACACTAATGAATTTTAAAAACACATTATGTGCATAGCAAGAATCTATCGTGGGGTCATCAACATTAAATCAGATGTAACTCTTTCTGGTTTAAGTCATTTGGAAGTAATTTAAAAAAATAGCTATATGCCAGAATAATGAGAAGGATAACTTGTTAAAAAATTGGTATTAATTTTTTCAAAGCAAATATTTACATAAACTAAGACCTTGCCTTTAAAGAATTTGGTAAAGCCCAAATAATGATTCAGGAAGTAAAATGGGGATCTCCCCATGTTTGTTCCATGCTTTGGTAGAAGCCAAAAGGTGTCATGTTTATTGGTTCAAACAGTTATGTATGTCAAAGAATAAACACAGAAAAAGCAAGTCAAGGAGGAGTAAGGTTTTGTTTCCCAGAGGTTAATATGCTTTTGTTTTAAAATGCACATAATTCCAGAACAAAAGCCAAAATTTCCTACAGAAATGCTGGCTGAAGCTGGAACACAGATTTCCTCGTTCACAGTGAAACAAGCATTTTACCAACAAGGGGTTGTTCTGAAAAATATACATTGAATTGTCTGGCTATAATGATCTTTCCTACAGATGTAGGAAAAAGGGGTGAATTGCAACCTAAGAACACCATCCCCATTGTGAATACAGGGGTAAAGCATAATGTTATGTGGTGTTTTACAGCATTAAGGCCCAATGCACATCCCTAAACAGAAGAAACATCTTAAGATGTTGATGTCTTAACATCATTAAGACATCAACTAGTAACTTAAAGTGTAGGTACAAATTATTGTTCTTAATAGTGACATTAGGCATACAGCCAAATTAGTCAGAAAGTGACACAAGCACGCAGTGTACCAATTGGATAATAATCTCTGGTTTCATCAAAGCTCAACCACCAACAGCTCAAAATAAAAATGACATTCATGCCCATCATTTGGTTGTGTAAGCTTCACACTTGAGTTGACTCTTTTCAAGACATATAACATTTACATTCCTTATTTGCTGGAACAGGCGAGCATTTCTTTCTTCCTTGTCATTACATTGTTCTGTATACCAAACAAAGTGTATTTGGTATAGCCAAAATAAAAGGCAAGACGTTGTATCAAACATATTTATTTGGTTCTGGCATAGCATAATTTGGTGTATATAAGTATTTTTTGTTCAAAGGTGAAAGTCTCTGTTTTTATTCATAAAATGTTATTGATCACCTTTGGATACAAAATATTATATGGCCTTGAAAGTGATTGATGATACATTTATTTTCATTTAAGTGAATCCCCCCATGGGACTATACATTAGTATTCTGTTCTATTATATTTGCTATATTAGTTAGCTAGTCTTTATTAATGTAATAATTCTTCTAGTTTTCTGTGAAATTCTCATTTCATTATACCAGATTGACAGGCAGTCTCAACATAGATTAATACTAAAGAGCACTGAGAGTTTACACCCCAATTATTGTGCCTATTTTGGAATGCAATATGCTACTATTGAAGCAAAAAAGGAATACATTTTGAGCAACAAGTCTAACTTAGAGAACATAAATTGATAGTTTTGGATAAATATATAGACCATATGTTTTGCAACAGGATAGATAGATAGATAGATAGATAGATAGATAGATAGATAGATAGATAGATAGATAGATAGATAGATAGATAGATAGATAGATAGATAGATAGATAGATAGATAGATAGATAGATTGATTCAAGCAGTAAAATTATTGACAACACTGTCAGTTTTACAACAGTTTAACCCTGCTAAATGTATTTTTATTTTAGAAGCTAAAGCACTCACATTCTCTGGCAACTGAGGGAAGAGATACTGCTGCAGCATCCTGGAAGTAGTACAGAATGATGGACGATATGCTTAGGCTTAAACATCACATTAATCCTCGGGCCCAGCGTAACTCCCAAGGACGCAGCAGTGGTTTCTCCTCAAGAGCAAGCGTGGGGCAAAAGACGGGTGGTATGTGAGGAGGAGGACACACCGGTTAGAAGCACAAGGAGCCCGACCGACTGGTTTTGCTTCAGGATACAGAATGGACAGATGAGTGGAGGAAAAACAGATCACTGGAGCGCGAAGTGCATGAGAGGTAGGCATTAGAGGGAGGACAGAGACTGGAGAGCAAAGGGAGGACAGATTTGCAACAAAAGTAGCTGAAAAAAAAACAGAGGGATAAAGAAGGGGTTGACAGAGAGAAGATCCAGAGACAAGCTGATGATTATTTCACATACCCTCTGAATACACATTCTTGTAGATATCATAAAGAGTTGAATCAATACTGCTTTTGTGCTGGTGAGTCAGTCCTTTAGTGTTACCTGAGCTATGTGCAGTGAGGAAAGATGTTTTCTGTTCACCTACCAGTCTTTATTTCTTTCAGTTTAATATAATTTATTTTTTCTTTTTTTAAAATAATAATAAAAAAAGTATTATTGTAATCGATTAGCAAAATATTGCTTTCTCAATTCTACAGAAACAAAATTTGTCATCACCACCTTTACATGTTGGAGGTCCAAGTGTAGGGCCCTTAGGTAAATATTGATCCATCCAATAAATGCACCTGCCCACAAATACATCGGCCCTATTAAACTTTCTAAAAAAAAAAAATCTGTATATCTTTCCGTCCGTCCCTCCGTCCCCAGTCTGGGTTAAATAACTTGATGCCAGCTGAAATATAATCACCGATGCAGTAATTATCCAATGGGAGGCTCATATATATGGCCAGAGCGACAGATTTCCATGATATCCCTATCTACACAGGAGTGATGTAACACAAAGCGAAGCAACAGGCACGTTTCTAGTGAAGCAAAAGGCATGATTTTGCCGATTAATGCGATGAATGCGAAACGACAGTGGCTGGAGTTGAAAAACCTGAACTTTTGTGTCTTGTTGCATTGCAACAACCAATCGGGAATTGGACGTGGGGTGAAGTACTGCAGCGGAAACAAGCCTGTTTTCATTCAAAATGGAAGACAAGCTGATAGAGGCGATCTGCGGTCAGCCTTAGTTGTATAACAACCAACTATTACTACCAAGACAAGTCCAGAAAGGAAGCCTCTAAAAGAGTGTGTGAGAAGGCTGGAGTGGCAGTTAATTGAAAGTGTCACTAGATGGCACCATTGTACTACTGTATTTCTGGCTTGTCATCCACTGTGTGAATTGCTGGCGATATGTCAGGCGAGCTGCAGCACAGAAAAGTGGCAACATTGTGACCGAATTTGTGTTCGGTGTAAACACACCTTTACATTCACATACATATATATATATATATATATATATATATATATATTAGGGCTGGGCAACGATTAAAATATTTAATCGCGATTAATCGCCCTGATTAATCGCGATTAATCGCGATTAATCGCATTGTATTTACAAACTCCAAGAATGAATTCAAAAGTAGTGTAAAGAGCACTTTTATTTTAATGTTCTGCTGCCATATGAACCAAAGTGTTGTAACATTTGTAGCACTTATTTTATACTGGATATTTTCAACCCATCTATTGAATTTAGTGCACTAGTTGATCTTTTCTTCATAAGAGAACAGCAAGCACTGCAGCCAAAATATGGCCTTTTTTGACCTGCTGTGTATTAGCCAGTCCCTAAGCTTGATGTATCATGAAACTGTTGACCTTTTGGGTTTTGTGGTTTTTATTTTATTATTACAATTAAATAATAATAATAATAATGTTATGTTATGTTCAGTGTTTTTTCGCTAATCCACCTCTTATATATTTCAATCCTTATGTAATTTTGTCTGTGTTGTGTGCACCTGCCTGTTGCTTTAATCCTATACATTTCCCCGTCGTGGGATAAAAAAAGGATTAGCTAATGTTATCTTATCTTAAATAACACTTTTTAATATATGTACTGGGTTCTTTCAAGGTCTTAATTACATGTTATGTGTGGGCTCCAGTAACATCCATCCATCCATCCATCCATCCACTGATCTACCTGGATGTTCCCAGGAGGACTGAAACGCCTCAGTCAGTGACGTCTGTGGGTCTGTCGGGGCAGTGAGAGAAGTTTCGTCTCCTCTCTCCGTTTCTGGGGCTCGACGTTTTCATGTTTTTTCACGTGCTTAGATAAATTTGTTGTGTTTCCACTGAAATGAACCGGCTTTTTACAAAACATACAGCTTGATTTCATTTACGGTATTAAAATAAAGCCAAACGGTGCTACATCCTCTGTTCATGTTTTTCCGCTGCTGCGGTCTCTCTCCGCTGTTTGTGTGTTAAGTTTGTGTGAAAGCTGAGTGGGCGGGCCAGGCTGAGCCTGCGTGCTGATTGGCTGGCGCTGCTGAGCCATGTACGAGAGGGGAGGGGAAGCGGGAGAGTGCTGCCGTGACAGCGCGCTGCAGTCAGCGCGCTGCTGACTGACACTGACTGAAAGCATTTGAGCAACATGCGTTAATGCGCGATAAAATAAATATCGCCGTTAATAGTCTAATGAATTAACGCGAAATTAACGCGTTAACTTGCCCAGCCCTAATATATATATATATATATATGATACTGAGACATTGCAGAACAGCAACAATAGACAGTGAAGGAAATTATTTTACACAATTTAGTGGAGTTCTGATAAAAAAAGCAGGATAACATGATTATTATTGAGTCATTTCCTTATTGTTCCAATATTAACAATTTCCTGAATGTTCAGTCCATTGTGTGGGTAGTTTCTGTAAATGACCACAATGTTCTGGGAATAATTCCAGCAACAGTCCTTGCAACAGTCTCACAATTGGTAGTCATAATCAAAGCAATCCAGATCTGTCCAATAAAAGCTTCAATTAACTGTCCTTCAGGAGGTTGGAGGGCACATGTTCCATCTGATTCAAGGCCCCTAAAAATACTCTCCAGAAATGTAATCGCTCACCTGTTTTCTTTCAAACTGGAAGGACGGTTCCTTGCAAATGGGAAAGTTATATTTCAGATTAATAACAACATAAAATATATTTATATTTGTCACTGATTTTACAAATGGTAAGAAAGAAACACTAAGAAAAGTTATAACCAGAAGCTTTCTGTAAAAAAATTAAGTGCAAATCACGTTGCAAAAGATGACATTGCAAGTGCTTGCATGTCAAATGCTTGCAGCAATAACTTTAAGTAGTTTACTTTATCAAATCTGTCTTTCTCTTTTGAGACAGACTACTTTATAACATCAAATTAAAATTACATGCCTGAAACAACATTTAACTCATGAAACAGAAAGCTTAGCTGATGCTCAGCTGCCTGAAATTAAGCTTTAATTTTGCTGTTGTTGTGTTAACCAGAATTCAGCTTTGATAAACATTACTAAAACTTCAGCAAAAATAAACCAACATGTAAACTTGGCAGAAGATAGAAGTTAATGTACTCCAAGCTCTGAATAAAGTCAGTAAAATATATTTCTGGAAGCTTCTAGCTGTTGACATATTACCAGAGAAAGAAGGAGTAATCATTTATTTTTAACAAAGGTTTTGCAGTGGAAGTACTACTCTTAATTACCCTCTGAACGCCATCTAATCTTATTGGACACAATGCCAAGTCATAATTAAACTAAGTTTCTTCCACAGATCCATTCAACTGTGGCCAAAAAAAAAAAAGAAAAAGAAAAAAAAATCAATCCTGTACTGATTAATTAAAGGCCAGGCTCACACTACGTCAAGTCTTTTCAACCAGACTGGGATCTCCCTGTGTGTGCACAAAGCCTCTGTTTAGCTTGAGTGTTTATATATGGGCAAATACTTTGGCACTGTTGGCATTTATTTGGATGTGTGACCTTTTTAACATGCTATCAATTGAGAGCTATCATGTTATTCTCACAGAAGCAAAGGTTTTGCGAAAATGCCACAGGGTGGCAGCTTATAATTGGAAAGTAATAGGGAGGTAGTTAGATATATCAAGGGACGCCAGTGACAGTAACTTTGGAGGAGTTAAAGTGAAGCTTTAAGTTTTTTTTTTCTTCCCAAATCAAATTCAAAACAAAGGTAGCAAATTAACTTTTTTTTTCATCATCCAAAAAAGGGGTGGGTGGTTTAGTTTGTAAAACAATGTTTTTCAGTGAACTTAATAGTAAATTTACACAGATATGTGGAAACTAAAGTTTATGAGAAAAACATTAACTTCAATATGTTTTCATAATCTTTCCAAGAGTTTGAAATTCCCCCAACATTAGCTTGTTGGTGACTTTAGAAAAAAGAATACACCTTTTTTTGAAGCAGCATTTTAAGGTATGTGATTACGTTAAAACCTTGATGGTATTACTGTTTCACTTGTTTATTGGATAATTCAACACTGAAAATGTTTGTTGTGAACATATAGCAGAAAGGAGAGTGCTCAGTGTCCTATAGACACTGAGCACTAAACATTGGGTTAATAACCTAATAAATCTATATAACAACTTATTTTACAGGCCAACATAAGAAGACAAAATAAGAAATTGCTTTACTGTCCCACAATTGGAGAATTCGGGCATGACAGTGACAAAAAAACATCCAGAGTTACACATAAATTTTAGTGATGAAAAAAACCCAAGCTAATCTAATCAAAGTTAGTTTTAAAGAAACCGAGAATGAGCTTTATCAGAAAGACCAATATAAAAATGTAAAAATAAATACAACAGAGAGTAATATACGTATCTCCATCCACCTGTGTGTCAACCAAGAGAAGACATTAACCATTACTTTTTCTGGATTAATTGACCTTTTACCCATTGTTTTACTCTATTTTTCTTTTAAAAAAGGGAATTTTGCAATAAACATTAAACTTTTGATTTAATGAGTCCAAGAAACAGTTGGGAGAATTTAGTAGCATTAGCTCCTCATTCAGCAGAAGCCCTCTCAAGATAGACAATATTGATCTGAAATGGGGAAGGTGAAACCACAGGAAAACCAGAGGAAATCTCATCTATGCATTCACAAACCTGCATTGCAGTATTTTTCTTTCTCTAATAGGTGTCGGGGTGGTTGTCAGAGCTGTCAAATCATTGCATACGTGTGCAAGTGTGTGTCTGCCCCTGTGTATATCCCCACACAAAATGTTTGGCTTTGTTTACAAATTGATTGTCTGACCACTTGTGTCTTTGCGGCTGATCTCACCTGTCAGGTCGGTTTGTGAATTATCAGCGTGGGCGGACGGACTGACAGTTAGAACTAAAAGAAATAGCACCGGTATTTAAAAAAACGACAACAACAAAAAAAAGAAAAACACCCTTAATGGCTTTTCTTTTGCCTTCATCACCTTCTGAGGGACAGTGACATCTATAGTGCAGCTAATTAAAACATATTTGGGGTCTGCAATTGACAAGAAACACCAAAAGTGAAGGTTATCCTGATAATTCAGGAGGCCCTAATTTGGCAGCAAGGTCAGATATAATTGACTGTCATTCCTCTCTGTTTTTCACAGGTAGATGGAAACTCAATTTGCCTGAAAAGAAACAAGCGGAATCCAGTGGGTGAAGAGTTGTTAAGCTCATAGTACCTCCAGGCAAGAAGAATGCATTAATGGTGAACAAATTACTCTTTTTATCATAAATTGTCAATGTTTCTTTTCAAAACATTTGTACATGTTGTATACATGAAGAATACACAATGTACTTGTATTTAAGACTCATCCACTTTTACAATAATTTTGTTGGATTTAGGGTGTTATTTTACCTATCTCACTTATATTTAAGCTGAGGTTGTATATTCACCTTTTTTGCTGAAATGCTTAATTGGAGCAAGCTTTAACATTACATGATAACACACTTTACAGCTTTTTCAGTAGGTTGGGTGGAGTGCTAGAAACAGCAGGAAGTAAGGGATTTTGGGTTTTGGTTGCTGTACTGACATGCCAATCAGATATAAAAAGCATAGTGAGAATCATCTGCTGCATGGTTTTCAAGCATTATATTATTATTATTATTAGTATTAGTAGTAGTAGTATTTCAATACTGACCACAAGCCAGTTTCATTGCCTGTCTATTTACTTAATTGCAAACTTTGAGTTTACAGCAATGATCAAACAATGATGTAATAACCAACACCTGTCTATAAAATAGCTTCTCAGTATGAATGTAACATTTGAAAAATAAATTTGACAGAAAAGTTGAGGTTCTGGGTTCTAAAAATAGACAGGCAAGACCCACAATCTGACACACAGTGGTGCTCCAGGGACAACCTGATCCTGAACACGAGCAAGGCCAAGGAGGTCTGAGTCAAGAGGCCCAGAAAGACTGAGCACCCTTCTGTCTGCATAACGGGTGGGGAGGGATGGGGGGGGGGGGGGGGGGGGTTGTGGAGCGTATAGACAGCATAAAGTTCCTGGTCATTTACATCTCCTCCAACCTCTCCTGGTCTGTGAAAACCTCCCACCGGGTGAAGAAGGCCCAACAACGGCTCTTCTTCCTGGGAAAACTGAAACGGACTGGACTTTCCACTAAGCTGCTACAAAACTTTTACATTGTTACAATAGAAAGTGTTTTATGTCTCAGCATAATGGTGTGGTATGGGAGCTTCACAGTCCAGGGGAGGAAGGACTCAGCACAGGTGGTGAGGACAACGCAGGGGATTGTGGGATCCCGTCTACAGGATTTGGACTAAGTTTATGTAGCACGACTCCAGAGAAGGTCAAGACGCATCTCCACTGATGCCACTCACCGGGGCAATGCACTGTTTGCCCCTCTCCCATCAGGTAAATGCTTCAGAAGCATCAAATCCAGAACAAATAAACTCAGAAACAGCTTATTTCCAAGAGCTGTGAGGGCTATCACCCCCTGCTGAAAGACTGTGGTCCACCATATGTTACAATCACACTACTGTTATTGCCTATTTGCACACTCTTGTTCTCAAGATATATATATATATATATATATATATATATATATATATATATATATATATATATATATATATATATATATATATATATATAACTGTCTTTATTTGTTCATTGGTCCAACTTTTTCAGAACAAGATTCATATTTAATTTAAAGATTATTTTCTATTTTTCTAGTATATAGAAAGACTGATAGTTAGAACTGATGCTTGTGTTTGATGTCTTTTCAAAAACAGACCCAAAGCAATAATTTTGTTAAGGAAAAGAGGATGGATAAATTAACATCCCAGTGACAATAATAGTATTACTACCGTGGCTTTGATTTTAATGAATTTGCTTAACTTGCCTGACAAGTACTAATGGTACAGTTTTAGGGGTTTGAAGTAAAAACATTTTTACGTATGTATTTTTTTACACTTGTCAAATATTTCACAGTCTGTAGATAATTTTTGGTTTTCTGTTGATGTGTTTATTGGTGCTATAAAAATACACATTGACTTCACTCAACTACTAAGCTGTACCTGTGAGGCAAAAAGAGCAAATGAGAAAGTGAGTAGGCTGCCAAATTCCCCCCAAAAATTAAAGCAGACTTGAAGGTAAGTAAATCTGCCATATTTAATGAGAAACATAAAAAAATGTTTCTGCTTTATGCTACTCAGATGTTTTGGCCAGAGGCTGCATCTTTAATTCCTAATATACTTTTTTTCCATCACAGTTAAGAAAAACTATATAAAATAATAAGGGCTCCCTCTGGGGAATTCCACTGACATTAGACCCACAGACACAGATTCTCATGTAGTATGTCCCACTATATAAAATACATATCCATATTACTTAACTCTCTGTGATTGACATGATGTTAATTCTTGGTGACTTAGATGTATTTTGCGTAAGTAGCCTTATGCAAGATATGCACTCAGTGGACTTTATAAACATTATAAATTTTAGCATTCCTTAAATAGCACCAGGAAAAAAATTCTGCATTGTAACAAGGGACAACACATATTCTTAAAAAAAAAAAAAAACATGACAATAAATGTATGCTCACTGGTTTTAAGAAGAACAGCATTTAGTTGGTAATCACAATTTCCAAGGGACATTTTCAATGTTTTATCCACACTGAAACTGTTTATTACATTTTCTATGGCTTGATACTTATTCTTAAAATTGACTATAGCAGTTTACTGATAATGTTACACGATATCAAGGTATTTAGCAGAAACCATAAAAAACACTACCACAGTTATATACACTGTTTCTGAACCCTATCAATTTAAAACCTTACTTATGAAAAAAATATATAAAACATGCTGTAAAACAAGTATACCAATATATAATCCTAAATTGTATTAAGTTAACACCAGTACCAATAATTTAAAACTGTGATTCAGAGGTGTGGAATAAAGTCACTGAATACTACTTTTTACATCAAATATGTAATGTTAATTATGCTACTTCCAAATTGAATGTAAAAGTTGGAGAACTCAAATAATATGATATGTTTTACTCTTAATTGTGTTTTTGTTGTAGATATTGATTGTCTTTACTTTTTCTATGAAAGATCTAAGTTTTACTGAAGTTCCAGGCTTGTTTTTTTAGGATTTCTTTTTTTATTTGAATGTGTGTTATGCTCCATGTCTGGTCTGATTTTTCTTGGCAAGCCACCATCTTTTCCATCTGTTCAATGAGTTTGATCAGCTTATTAGATCTTCTGCCTAACTGCTCATTTGTTTGCCTGTTTGCTTATTTTTCTTCAAGATTTAGATTTTTTTCCATAATTATATTATTTCCCAGTCTCCTGCCATGAAATGCCAGAAGTTAACCCCAATTTAGGTTTTTGTTAAATAATTTATGTATTTTGATTAGGTTGTTTCTGCACTTGTGCTCCCAATACATTACACGTTGTAACATAAAATTATTGTTTGATTAATGTTCAACACCAAATCCACCACAAGTTTTAAAGAAAATAATTTTAATTTAATATTTCATAATGTTACTGTTTTGTTCTACTTTGTCATATTTAGCATTGAAATAAAACCAGATTCAGATTTTCTTTATTAGAATTTTATATTTATGACCTTCTCTTTTGCTATAAATCAGTGTCTCAATTAACTATAATGCAGTCAGGGAAGTATTTAATTTCAGCATAGAAACTTCTCACCTTGTCAAGTAGGACAAACTACAGAAAATAGCTACGTGGAATAGATGAAGTCAAAGGAAGTATCCCCTGAGGCATAAGCTGGGGCTCAACACCACCTATAAGCAGCCATGGAACTGGCAGAAAAATGTTGACCTCATTAAGAAACAATTTTTATTTATAGAGAACTATCAAAGTCTGTTCATTTATAAAAGAAAGCAATTCCTTTTTATTCTTGCACTAACTATATCTTGTTAAAGAGATATTGTTATAGTCTGCTCTTTGCCAATTAATTTGCTCCTATGTCCTGGTTGCAAACAGGGTAAGACATTAACTATGTGCTTTGTGTGATCCTAACCCAACCATCAATGCCATTCAAATGTGAGTTCAGTTTTAAGACATTAGATGGCAATAAAATAATTGGCAGTGCACTGCTGGCAAAACTGTGTAAAGGTTAATTTCTTATACTAATACATTTCCTTAAAATGACATAAAGTAAGCAGGAAAATTACTAACCATATATTCATATAAGCTTAGCAATTGGCCTGAATCTTAAAATACCACATCAGAAAGAACAATGATTTTTTTTTCTGATGTTGGACAACCTTTACACAGTATTATGTAATATACTGTCTTGTTCAATAAATCAGAATATGTGTTCGGATGAAGCTCGTTTGTCAAGTTAAAAATACCTTTAAGCAGGTATTAAACACAGTTTTCACTAGGCCCAGATTTCTGTATTAAAACATTTTCTGCTTTGGGAGCTGGACCAAAGTGCGCTCACACTTTGAGAGGGGCATGGTGATTAAAAAAGGAGTTTAATATTAACAAAAATCTTACAACATGACACAGTGAGCACGGAACATGGACGAAACCAAAGATCAAAATAAAACCGAACCAGTGACGGTGACTCGGAGGTCATCCAAAGGAGGCACAGAGATCTGGTGTTGGTCCAGCAGTCCCATATTGGAGTGGTTGGGGCTTGAGATAGAGAACTACTAGATACTGACCTGGGAACTGACACAGGAGGTCTTGAGACCAATGAGCGCACTGACACAGGAGCCTTGGAGGCCAGCATCAGTGAAGAAACATGGAGACTGGTGTTGGTTAAAGAGGTCTGGAGGCCTGTTCAGGAAGCCTGTAGGACAACCAGGGATCTGGAGGAACCTGCAAACAACCTTGTCATATGGCCAGGTGGGAAACTCAGACAACCCACAGAGAACCTTGTCCTGAGGCCAACCAGGGGTCTTGGAGAACCCATGAAGAATTGTGTCAGGAGGTTGGCCAAGAGGCCATGGAGAGCCTTCTCAGTTGACGACTCAGGAGGCATTAAGAACAATTAGGAGTTCTGGAGACTGCTCCAACAGATTCTGGCAGTCATTGAGACACTGTTGAGACTGGTCCACCTGATGCTGGAACCCAAAGAGGAGCCCTGGAGGGGTGTGGTGGAATACCTAAAACTCTCGGTGGAGCCCTTTAGAGCTGAGTGGAAGTTCACCAGAACCCTTGGAGAAGCACTGGAGATCACCATGGAAGCTGGAGGAACCTTCAATGGAGCTGTGGGACAGGATTGTGAGATGGATATCAGCCCACATGGATCCCTTAGTCGAGATTGTGTAAGCTGTTTTATCCTGTTTATTGTTGGTGCTGGGGGTGCAACAGGTGGTGCAGAAATAGCTGGGGCTTGAGAACGCTGAAGAAAGACATGTGACAAGGAACAGCCCTGGGACCTGAAGCATATATTTTGTCTTCAAGGAGGGAAGGAGATGTGATCTTCCTTGGTGTCAAGTCAGTGTATCCTTTTGGGAAAGTGAAAGTGACGCGGTGTCATCATGGACTGATTCCCGGAGGTAGTATCCTCGACCTGGTGTAACCAAAAGGTGATCATGTGTCCATGGAGTCGTCATACTGCATTTTCTTAGACTCACAGAAAAAATGCTCCAAAAGGAGTGAGCATTTTCATTCCTGTTGCTGAACCAAACACAGAGAAGCGGCATTTAGTTTTTATGTTCCACTCATCTGTAACAAACTCACAGAGAACTGTAAACGTGCTGTAACCCTGAGTTACTTCAATTCGAGGTAAAACATTTATTTGCTTAGAGTTGCCTTTAAATGTTAAAATTAAAGTTTGTAGTCCAACTTGTCTTATACTTTATCTGACCTGCTACTACTATTTCAATGCAGTGTGGAGCCTCTGTAATGTTATTATTCTGTCTCTGTAATGCTTTTCTTTCCTCTGTTTTTTTTTGTTTTGTTTATGTACAGCACTTTGAATCGTCTTGTTAATGAAAAGTCCTTCATAAATAAACTTGCCTTGACTTGCTAGGTCTTAGGTCTGCTTAAAAACTTGAGCTGGGACACAAATAAACTATAAAGGGAAACAGACATATTTAAAGGAAAAATACAAAATGTGCAAAGAGCAAAAGAATAAACTAAAAAACTAAACATGTTCACACTGCTGTGAAAAAGAGCTATGGGCAAAAATATCGAATTTGGGTCGCATTTTCCTGCAGTATGAACGTAGACTTAGTCTGCCCTCATTGAAAAGAGTAAACAAAACGATTCAATGAGTATCATGCCTTTGGAGTCAAGAGGAGAGGTGCTGACATGTATTACTAAAAAGTTGACATTGACTTTGTACAGTTATGAATGAACTTGGTCTCTGTGAAGATTTTAAAATTCCTCCTCATCCCTTGGACACTTCTAACCATAAAACATATTTCTTCCATGTTTGCTGGATAAAAGCGTGCTGTCTCAAGTCACTGTTATTGTTCTTTTACGAACGCAGGTCAGTTTGGAGCCAAAAACAGTTCAGACTGGCGTCAGATATAGGCAGCATTTAAAAAGTAATGTGAACGACTTCACGACAAAATCTGATTTCAGCAAACATCTGAATAGAGCATTAAGACCTGCAGTGGTAGCCTTGATAATCCGTATGATTCCTGTGTCAAAATCTGTTCAAAAACATCTATCCAGATCCTCCATGTTAGCCAACTGTCCTATTGGGCATACAGACACAGCACAATGATACAGGTGTCTCAGAAGGACTTTATTTCATTCACAGGTGAATGTTCACTGGTAGCTTGTTTAGAGCTACCAGAACAGAAAAAGAAAAAGCAGACATTCTTGAATGTTTACATTAAGCTATAGGTCATCTGACCAGTAAGCCAAGAGAGAAACAGAAGGAAAATCCAATGGTGTTGTATTTTTATGCACGTTAGTTCTGAATATTGAGGAGCTAAAAGCTGTAATGCCTTAACTCCCTATCCAAGCACATTGCTTAGTTCTCATTCTGTCAGGAGAAACTGGTCATGCATCTCTTCCTTCAGAACAAGATAAGATTCTATAGAACATATATGATTTAGGGTTAGGGGTTAATATCTGTCAAAGACATAAAACCCTGCATTTTTGTGCATGGAGCCAAACAAATCGGCACACTACTACACAGGAGAACGTTTGAATGGTGCAAACAGCCAACACGAGCCAAGTCAATGCAAATAGTGTATTTAATATTATTTGTTAGGACCACCTCCAAGCAAAAAGACACTACAATCCATAGAGGTGAGACTCGTAACATCACATCAAAAGCTTAAAAGGTATTGAGAAATTGTTTGTGCATTCCCCAATGGTTTCGGTCCAATTATGACTATCGCCAAATAACTTTTTTTCTCCTCAACTTCAAAGATGCCCTTTTCTCACAGGTAATCAGTCAATAAATTACTTCCTGACATTCAGTAATGCAAATTTAGCAATAACAGAGTCCTTGATGCTTTTTAAAAGGGGAATATTTTGTCAAATAAAAAGTAAGGATCAAAAAAGAAATAATATACTTAAGAAGCTTTTTCCATTCTAAAAAATCTGCAAAGGTCTCTTATAGGCCCAAATTCAGTCACATATATTTTGTGCTTGTAAATTAGAATGTCTTGTAAACCAAATTATATCTTTGTGCATCCATAGATAGGAATTTGTAACCTTGCCTGCATACCAAATTCTCGTGGTATTTGTGCGTTCAAAAACACACGCAAATCCATCTTGTCCTGCCCCCGTCTCAATTGTTTGGGCCCAAACCAAAAACTGGTAGGTCCTATCACTTTGGAGTATGGCAGGGCAGAAGCAATACAGAAAGCAAGAGCTGCCAAGCCCACAGCCAAACCAAAATGCACATGGCAATGCAGGAGGACACACTGCTGCCTCTGTTTTGTCAGAATTCATGATTTCTTCTTTGAAAGAAGAACAGCAAGAAGTACCATGAGCATCCTAAACTTGTGATTTCTAATGGCGCCTGCTGCTTATATTTTCATTTGATACCGTGATTGGCTAGAGCAAATGTGTGGTAGGTGGGCATTAGTTGCTGCTTCACTCAATCAGCTCGGAAAGTTCTGCCGAACGTCCCTCTTTTCCCTAAATAGATTTGATGGGAGCAGTCCCAGATTGATAATGTGCAGAATGGAAAGTGCTACACATTATCAATTTGGCTTGTCAGGTTAAGGAATTTATGTGTGTAGGTAAAAAAAAAAAGTTTTTGTAGAAAATAATTATGCAAGTTACAATTGTTTTACACAGGCTACTTTTTGCTTTCTCTTTTTTGTTAAAGGGATCTATTCACATACTATGACTTTATAAATTTCTACACCAGTAGCTCTCTTTGGTTGCATATGAGGAAGTGATGGGAAATTTGATTGCTTTTACTAACTTGAGTTTTTGAGTCACTCACCAAAATTACTTGAGTTTTTGAGTCACTGAGTCATTTACCCTCTACAGTGTAAGGGTAACTCTATATTATATAAAAAATAATAAACAAATAAACGACTGTTTTTTTTTTCCTGTATGGCAAACAGCAGTGTTTCATACCCTGACGTTTTAATTTAGCTTCATAATACACAAAAGCTTTTAAAACTACTACTAAAGCTCTTTAAAACTACTGGAGCAGACTTGTACTGGTTTTGCCAGAAGATGTTTTCTTTGTATCTGTAGATACAGACCTTAAAAAATAAGTAAATTGTAGCTTGTGTAAAAAGTTTGTATCAATATTTTAAACACGTATAAATTCTGATCTATCAATGTATAAAGATAAAATTATCAGACATTTTGGTTTACAATGTGGAAACATTAATTTACAACTACACATTCTGATTTACAAGCACACAATATATGAGTGGAATTTGATCTATACTTAACCAGTCTACATTAATAGGACATGTGGCCTCGCAGTCCTTTGAGATGCTGCTGGTTTAATAGCGCAACCAAAACAGTAGATTTAGTAAGTCGTGGATCTCTGCATTGTGCTAAAACTCAGGGCTCGTTAATGTTACCACGGCCTGTCTCATTAATCTGGTTCGATGATTTGGCAGGAAAAGAGGAGACAAATAATCAAAGGCAAAACAGTTAAAACATATTTATTACAATTTGGAATTCCAAATTGGAGACTTACTACTTACTTGTAAACTTACAAGTTTTATCAACGACGCAGATAGCCTAATCTTACCCCGAAGTATCTTCCATGCATTGTAAAATGTGTCTCAGCGTTTACCCTCGGAACAAGCTTTTTAACACAGAGACGGCTCCAGAGGGGGCCGGACTAACCCCCTTTTTCTGGAGACATTAGGTCCGTTTACACTACACTTTTTTAACCGAACCGAGACCAGTCCGAGCTCGGTAACCGAGTTAACTCTCGTGTGTAAATGGTTAGCAGACTGAACTGAACCGCGCTAGACATAACCGGACCATGTTAACTCCAGACCAGTTACTGGGGAGGTCTCGGACTGTTTTTTTTTTTATCCCGGTTATCTGATAACGAAGAGGGCATGAGCAGACCGCGTCATCCCCTTTCAGTCAGCTGACTGTCTGCGGTTTTTCCGGCGTGTCTGGCTGCACGTCCCGATTCACACTCCATTCACACAAATTTCAAACATTCATAATAATACTAGCTTCCTTACCGTGTCACACGATTTCTAGAGATGATTCTGCTTAGCAGTGTAATGAACCTCAGCGTCTGTCATTGTTTCCTGCGTCTGTAAATCCTTATTAGACGTTTGTTTATCTTATCCACGTCCCAAAAGCCGACTCTGTGCAACCATAACATCCTGAATGTTACTACTGCCGCCATTTTGATTTGCTTTGTCCCGCCTTCAATCCCAGAGAGCAGCAGTACCGCAGATCGTCACTAGGAAGCGAGGAGCAACCAAGGAACCAGGATAGCTTGGTGTGTAAACGGTCGTCTCGGCTTGGTTAACTGATCCAAGCTCGGACTGGTCTCGGCTCGGCTCGGTTTAACAAGGGTAGTGTAAATGGAGCTATTCAGTCTGCCTCAGACATGTGCTTCCTGACACTCGACCGTTAAATGTAATCTATTGCCCTAGCCTGTTTCTTGGGAGTTTCCTGAAATAACATTGAAGCCCTGAGAAAGGGTTTTTGAAAACACTATCTTCTCCACGAGGCTCTCATAAATTCTGTGCTGGAGCTGGCACTCTTACTGAAGTCTGAATGTACCCATTGTATTCTGCAACCAACTCCCATCCCAGGTTACTGTGTTAAAGGTTAATCTATGTATTACTTTAAAATACACTATTATCATGTAAGTGATTATATATTTTCATAACCATAGGGAAGGTCCTTATAATACTATATACTGAAGGATTACACTCAAATTAAACAGAAAAAAACACAAGGCCAGCATACATTACTGATGCATTGCTAAGTAGATGACTCAAGGTGGAGAAAGAAACTTAGGAGTCCCTGTCCCTAGAGCAAGATTTTCTCAACATGTCCTGTGTGGCATTGTAGCATTAAGAAATGCTGTCTTAATGTTAAAGAGAGCCCACATATATATATATATATATATATATATATATATATATATATATATATATATATATATATATATATATATATATATATATATATATAAAACGCTTTATTAGATATTATTTGGGATCATTTTGAGTTCAATGGACACAGAAATGGAAAAGTTAAAGAGAAAGAAAGGAAGAGAAACAGGTGAGACAAAAAGTTAAAGGATAAATGGTGACAAGAATAGAATAAAGGAAAAAGAGAGTGCCAGATAACATCCTCGGAGTCTGCTTCTATACCTGCAGAGAGAGACATTAAAAGAACAACAAAACCCGTCAAACAAGTTTGTACCTGTGATACTTTTTTAGCGGGTTTTGTTGCAACCAGTGCCTTAATAACATCACTGAAAAATCCGTAATATTATTTAATACAAGATGTACCAAATAATCATGATTAACATTTATCTAAAATTGTGGATTGAGAATTTTAGTGTAGCCACAATTTGTTCGCATGAATATCAACAATATATGAGGTGTATTCATAGATTGATTTTTTTTATTTTTATTCTCTATAGCTGAAGGTTGCTGCCTCCAACACAATAGAGTATTTTTTTCAGTTTCTATACAACTCTTGCTTAGTTGCTTAACTGAAAGAAAATAGTAAAGGTCAAGCAGTAACTGAAGAAAAAGATTGGGAAGGAATTATAACAGCTTTATAAAAAGCTTTCTAAAAACACTGTAAAAATCTTTTTTACAGTGTTTTGAATTTGAAGTCACATTGATGGTTGTAACACAGCTCTTGGTACATTTTACCTCCTAACATTTCAAGGGCAGCATCCAAATTCTCTTTCCAAAAGAAAAAAACATATAAACTCACACAATGCCGCTATTTTACAGAAAACAGATCCATAAGTGTTTATGGAAAATTAAACATCATGTTCCCTATTCTACAAATAAACCATTTTTCTGAAAAAAATTTCCCTTTGCTTTTGAACATCAAAATTTGTTCTTTAATTAAAACCTGTCTTTTTTTCTCAGTAGAGCAGACTCAGTAGTCTGAGGAAAACAAGTTCACACACCCCTCATTATTGCCCTTAGAACTGCTTCTAATCCAGCTGCTACGCTGCACAGGGTGAGAGAATATTGATCGCTGGGCATTACATGTGTGTAATGAATGGTAAAGAAAACAGCTTTGAGGATAGGTCCTGTTTATAGAGGTCTTGTCTGCAAAATCCTTGTAAAGTGCTTTGTCCAAATGGCCTATCAAATGTGTTCTCACTATACAAACATCATGAATGATTGGCATTACCCTTTTTACATGAAGCTCTCTATACATGATTTGAATCAGTTTAGTGGAATAAAAAAAAAGGCTGACGAAAAATATTGCAAGTTATTGTACATTGGAAATGTTATTACAAATTGTGTAGTTTTATAGTCTTATATTTATATATTCAGTTTGATGTATCTCTTCACTATAGTGCAAAACACAATCCCTTCTAAGTAAAGAATGTTTGAAGCCAGAGTACCTTGAGGGCCCCACAAATGCACACACCTCACAACCTCACATAAAGGCCCTTCCTGGTATTAGTAGTCTGAATGATATTACTGCAAAGCAAGAGTACTAGCAACCCCTCCAATGTGAAGCCCACACCATCCATAATTGTTTTTTTTAAACCTAACAAGGTACATTTTACCAATTAGATTATTAAGTGTCTAAACTTGAA
This sequence comes from Fundulus heteroclitus, assembly GCF_011125445.2. NCBI lineage: Eukaryota > Metazoa > Chordata > Actinopteri > Cyprinodontiformes > Fundulidae > Fundulus > Fundulus heteroclitus. Next base: position 17,141,040 of record NC_046368.1, read on the forward strand.
CATACTGTTCTTATTGTCTAAACCATACCTTTTCATATGTCGAAATTGTCTAAATTAATGAATGAGTAGCTCAAATAAGGATGGAACTAAAAGAAAGATTTACAAATAAATGCTGTTTATGAGACCCAATAGATACAAAATACTTATATGCTGTTGTTTTTTTGAGAATCAGGTCAGATTTTAGCAATGTAAATGTAATACTTTTTTGTAAAAATAAGAATTCCCATTTTTTTGTTTCAGTTTTAATTTTTACAAATAGTTGAAGTTTTCAGAAATCAGAGGGTTTTAAACAATCTGTAGACACTGAAGAATTATTCATTCCAGAAACATTTTTGTTTGTTTCTTTCGGCCTTTCAAACCCGAAAAAAAGAAACATTGAGAAGGGTAAATTGTATGATTTATATATATATATATATATATATATATATATATATATATATATATATATATATATATATATATATATATATATTGTTGTTTTCACAATTGTTTTGAACATTTTAACATAACATATTTATATCATGTAATTCTAGAATTAAAAACTTAATTTGATGACAGCTAAACAACATTTGAATAACAAATAACTAAAAAGAAAAGAAAATCTGTGCATTTGTTATACTGACTCTATAAAAGACAACTTTATATGTTGTTATGTTGTACAGGTTTGTGAAGGACCCAAGTGCTAACAATTTCCCTCTGGGATTATTAGAGTATATCTGATTCTGATTCTGATGGTAAATGTAAGATTTTCATGATGGAATCAAGACAAGTTATAGCAGGCACAAGCTGCACAAATGGAGAGCAGTGCAGGGAAAGAAATCATGTTGAAGAACAACAGAACATTAAGCAGGGCCACTGGGAGCATGACATCAATGGAAGAAACCAGCAAGAAACTTACAAAAACCAGTTAGCCAATATTATTTTGGGGAGGTGTGTCACATTTAATGGGCTACAGTTGAGAGCAATCAGATGGGAATGAATAACAGCTGAAACTATTGAAGACAGAGGAGCTGAGGGGAGGCGTGTAATGAACATGAACTGAACATAGAAAAACACACGGAAGAAATCCAACAGAAAAATACAAAAGTTATATAGAACACAAGATTGAACTAAAATGGCAGCAACTACAGATAATAAACAGGAAACCAACAGAGACAAAATTAAACCCAAAAACTCAAACACTTAAGGAATGTGACAGTTGTTACAGCTTTGAAGCTTTTTCCCCCTCTTTTATTCAGTATTGAAAACTGTACATTTACTATTACTTTTTCTGTGTAGTACTCTTCTAATGTCTGTCTAATATTCAGACTTTTATGTTTTCTGAAAAGTAAAACTGTTGTTCTATTATTTATTGTAGAGATAAATTAAAATGTACGTGCACAGAAATGCAGCAAAGCTCTTTTCCATAGATTTTTCAGAGTGAGGGCAGACTGGTGCAAAATTAAAACATCACTTTTAGCTATACAAAAAACTAACCTACAAATGTCTTTTGTCTTTTAAGAACATATTCACACATTAATGTAGTCCTATTGTTTAGTTTTGCAATGCTGTTGGATGGGAAATTTGTAAATAGTTCTGACCATCAGGCCGTTGCACATCTCCCTCTATCACTGAAGAGGATATCTCAACACTGAAGTAAGTAAAATTCCTGAATTATTTTTTTTTTATTATTATTATTAGAATGTCTAGAACAGGGTTCACCAACATGGTGCCCGCAGGCACTAGGTAGTCCACCAGGAACCTATGTGGTGCCCTCAAGCCTGTTCAAAAAAGTAGCACAATCCTCCATTGATCTGCATTTAAAATACTATTTTATTCAGTTGCTCCTCCTTTTTTATCATACTTGTATTTACATAGATTTAAAAATGACATAAGCATTAAAACATATTCATATTACGTAAAGTTGAAGTGAGCATAGATTCTCATAGTTAAAAGGTCAGTACAGGCAGCCCTTCGTATGACACAGTACCAATAAAATAGCTCTCAGTTTGAAAAAGGTTGATGATCCCTGGTCTAGAACATGTAATCACAAAATATTTGTTAATGCATGCATCAGTTACATTCCCAGCTTATATTTTTGATGTAGCTTTAAAACTTTGGCTAAGGATCATAGTCAGAACGACATTTGCGTCTTGAACTATACATGGGAAAATCGTACTTTTCAAATGTTGACATATTGTTAAATACCTATTACTATTAGAAATATTAATGGTAAAAACATTGTTAAGGTATTTCAAGACCTTCCACTTGCAGTATTTTAAACTTTGGCTGCATATTTGTCTGTAGAAATACATATACCACTGTTTTCCTGGACTTTGATCAATAATTTAATGGACACCTGTGAACATTCTGGACTGTGTGTATGTAGTGGGGGTTGTAAGTATGGTGCATGTTTGTATAATTGTGTATTGAATAATATCGTGAATATTTTTTAAGAATAAAATAATCCATGGGGCATCACTATGCCTGCACAAGTATGTCTGGGTTCATAGAAGCGGAGAGGGATACAAGACTGTCTGTTTTGCTCCAAAGGTTTGCCTCAGAGTTAAAATGTATGGCTTTATGAGGACGTTTTTGCCTCAGCCATAACGAAAAGGGCAATTAGGACTTTAAAGCGCAACTGCTGACTTTTGACCAGGGTAAAATTATTTTTATAGATTGGATATTTGCACTGTCTTCGGATTGTTCTTTGAAATTGATCCACCCATTGTGGTGGAGCAAAGCTCCAAAGTGGGCTACTCACTGTTGGGCTCCACACTATGAACAGCAGCGTTCTAGCAGGCTCCCCACTGTAACCACTGCGGCAGCAGCAGCGGCTACAGTGTCCTTTTTCCTTTCTTTTCTTTTGTTTCCTTCAGGTGTGGTTTTTGATTTGTGAATAGTAAAATTATACTTTGGTTTGACCCACTCCGTTCGTGATGGTTCTTAAAGGAGCAATAAGCAAAATTTTGTCATTTTACATATAAAGAACTAAAAAATAGTGATGTGAAGAACTAAAGATATCTTTTCAGATGGACTAGGGTATGACATCATCCACCATCTCTCTGTATTGTTCTCCAGTCTCTTGTTAACCAAGCCAGGCTGACCATACATGCACGTACATCCATGTGAATAGCTGCCACTCAGGGCTTAGCCCCTCCCTGCCCATAATATGCCACCGTCAGAGCAGTGTAGTGTAGGAGCAAAACGGTGGAGAGCACGTCGAGTGGATCGAAACATTCTCTTTCTAACAGCATTATAAAGTTCTGACATTTCTTCTTCACTAGACATTCTCCTCCAAAAGGTGACGTTGTTTTGCTGTGTATTTATCCTTTGCAAATATGCGCAAAGGGGGGCTGGCTTGTAGCTGGAATGAAGATCGAGAAAGGCGTGGCTTGATACACATCTTGTTTTGGTCTATAGACAGTGATCAACAGCCCACCTAGTGGAGAAATTTTGCTTATTGCTCCTTTAATGTTAATGTTGTCACTCTTCAGTATAACCTTTCCCTGCACTTCCTGGGAGAAAACCTCTTTTATCCTCGTCCCATGGCCAATCACTGAACAACAGTTTGTTCACGTCACATTCCAGCCCAGCTTCAGCCTTACTCTGCTCCAGGAGTACTGCACCCTGAGTAGGGTCGACAAAAAGCTATGAGGTAGGAAAAAAAACTGCTATCGAAATTCTCACAAAGTGGGCAAAGCCAAGTAGAGCCCGACCACGTGAAGCCTGCGGAAAAGGGCCTGGGTAAAGAGCACAACCCAATTCATGAGATAATGGTTTCATTCAAGGGGAAATTTAACAGCATAAAGCAATATATGTGAGGCAAACCCCATGCAAAGGGCTTCAAATTGTGGGTGACAACTGAGTTCTCCTGCATCCTCTGTGCCTTTGATGTGTACCAAGCAGCATTGATGGAAGTAGAGATAGATCTGAACTCTGAATGTTGGTTTATGTTGTAATGGAACTTGCCTCCACTCTTCCAGAAAATCAGAACTATAAAATCTGCACTGACAACTACCTCACCTCTGTGAGGCCATTAGTACCTCAGTTCCTTGACTGTGGAATACATTACAGGGGAGCAGCCAGGTAAGTGTGCTTACTCAACTGTGTCCTTGCAGACGAGATGAGCTTAAATAAAAAGGGCAGAGGAAGGCTTTTGATGTCAGGGTGGAGCCAAACCTCAACATCTGTGATGTGAGATGGTGTGGTGACAGGGCAGTAACCCTGGTGTCATCCTTTGCTGGTCCAGAACCTGTTACCAAGATTCAACATTGGAACAAAAACACCAAATCATACTGGTTGAGGGTGGTGTGTATTTGTTAGACTCATTTGGTGCCAAGTTTAAGTTTCTGATCAAATTGCATTGCTGGTACATTTACATCTCCTGGCGCAATCCTCACACAATCCTCACCATTATCTGCCATAATCCTCACCAAAGCCTGGTTCTTCTACAAATGCGACTGCAAACCTTGCAACCCTAGTAATTCCCTCTGCAGGAAGTGTGGTGTGTATCTACACTTTTCAAATGAAAGAAGCTGCTCTTTGGAATACCAGTGTACATGAACACAAGGGATCACCTGCTGCTAAAAGCTACTTCATTGAGCTTTTTTCACACAAATGCTGTGTTAAGTTTGTTTTCATCTCCCTAAGGGGATGTGGTTTCAGCGATACATTTTGTTGCTCTTGATAATACATTTATCTTTGTTATAAATTCCTCATATGTTGTTGGTTGTCATATTATAATGTCTTTAAACAAAAGTACACTCAGGTAAAATGTATGTTTAAATTGTAACTGTATATTTGATTAGATGGGTAAAACATTAAATTAGTAGCACTAAACAGGTCATACTGACAAAGATCCACTGGGGGTCATTTACAGAACATTAGTTAATGCTGTGTTCTTTTACATATAAGGTATACATTGGACCCATATGTTAATTTCTATATCTTGTTACATGTTGCCGGCATAAGCTTCACAACATGACCCACCCGGTAGATATAAAGACAGTAAAATAAAATAATAGTTATCAAGGCTTTAAAATGAGATGACTAGCAAATTAGGCACTGTTAGCTTCCATGTGAAAACTATGCAACTAGTTTACCTGCAAAGGAATCTATGCAATCCCATAAATTATGCAGCAAAGTTAAAACATAACCAGTCAAGTATTTTTTTTTTTTCATAATTTACAAATTTTTGCTCACATCATAACAGTCCTTACAACACTTCCTGTATAATTTAAATAACAGCTTTGTAGTCAAATGAAATTAGTTAATATTTTGCTAATTAAGTTGGATTTTTATGACCGCCAATGACTGATGCTGGCGGATGTTGATTTTGGGATACCTTCCTTCCCAGTTGTTTTATAATCTTGGTTGCCATTCATCAATGTCATTACACTTCTGGTAATTTGTAAACACAAAGAGTGCAAAAGGTAATTAAACTAGCCATGTCTTTGCCAAAAAACATGCCTGTTCTCAGAATATTTCAAGGGGAAAAATATGTCACAATTTTGACTTGGTAGTGAATGTTTAAGTGACACCTCATAAAAGTTTCTGTTTGCTTTTTGTCTTCTGTGTGTTATTCCTAACCCAATTAAAAGCAGTTTCCCTAATGGAAAGTACTGAATTTTTGACAGGTGAACAAAAATCTAAAACAACCATTGTGTAATTTGATAGATGTGTGAGTAGAGAGGTGAGACACAGATACTGAGGTACATGCACACACCTCCCACACTAGCTAGGCCCAAACATAGTGGACAACTGGCAATGGGTAGGAAGAAGAATGTAGTTTGATCCAGTGACACCACGCTAAATGCGGATTCAGAAAGGAGTTAATGTTACAAAAGGATCAAAGACAACTGGGATGGCAAAGACAAAAGAAGGCAGGCTAACAATCCAAAGGTACCAGAGTTTGTGAAATGAATCGGTGGGTGAATGAACATTTAGTTAAAAATAAAAACATAAACTTTTTACAATGATGCATTTTAGCTGAAGCTAAATTAAGTCATGCGATCATTTCTGTTTGTGTGGGCAGTTTTGTTCAATGCTGCCATTTGGACAGTTTGAGCCCGAGAGCAGTTTGTTTAGCTGACATTTTAATATGCTACACTCCTAAACCCCAATAGTGTGAAATACTCATGCAATATTTTTTTTTTTTTTGACATATACCTTCCTAACACTAATATTTACCATGTTGTTTCTTTCTTTTGTTTGAAGATCCCCCTCCATCGCTAGCATTAAAACAGAAATAAACAAGCTTTTGTGTCCTTCCAGCCTGGAGCTCTACATATTTGACAAAGAAGTTTAAAGCCAACAGCTGCTGATTAATCTCGATGGGTCTAAATTTCTGGCTAGCTTTCAGCCAGTTATGGAGCTGGATGCCCGGCATACTTAAAACCTCTTTTGCATCCACTTGACAGCTGCAAAGAGTAAGTGCCAATTCTGCCTGTTAAGCTGCTTCTGTCTACTCCTTCTACAGTTACGTGAAAACAAAGAATCAAAAATAGTAAACAATAAATAAGTAATAAAAAAATAATTTGAAGTACATCAGACATTCAAGCTGCTGACAGTTAATTACAGGACTTGATGGGATAGCTGCACAGATTCAAATATGAGCTTATCAAATTGGGGGGAAAAATAGACAAAGTAGCAGTTAAATGTCTTTCTTTAGCCATCTATCCAATCAGTTTAGATGTACTATGCTAACTTAAAATAGGTAGTAGTAATATAATTAGCAATAAATGCAGGTGTATGTCATCAGGTAATACTTTTACATCAACCAAGCTGCCTGCCTACTCAAGCCAAAATAACAAAGATAGAGTATTATGTTGTTGTTTTCTTTCTTAATTGAAATGTAGTTTGCCTTCATAAAAAATACATACTTTTGTTTATTCAAGGGTGTTTTTGTGGAACATAATTATAATGATAATTTATAGAAATGTATAATTTAAAACAAATGGTATAATAAAAAAGCTTTGTAATTTAGAAGAAAAATGTTAATGATCAGACCTCTGTAGATTAAAACCTCTTTAATAAGTATGCAATATATTTGAAAGAAATGCTCAAGTTTCAAGTTGGATAGATATTGATCAAATGTTTCATTCATTATAATAAGACATATTACAGCTTTTAAATGTTTGGCTACTGTAACTCAGAATGAATATGTTTAGTTATATGAGTACATGAATGGCAAAAATTATATTTGAAACGTCTCTTTTTCATTTTGTCCCCTTTTTAATGCAAAATCTGACTTGAAATAGTCAGGTCATGTTATATTCATACATTTTCCACTTTGTATGAATCTGTTATTTACTTTACAAAGGCACTACAAATTGTTCTGCCAGCTCTGCAAATAATGTGAGAAGGTCTGTCCTTGGCGCACCTGTCTTGCAGCTCTGTGTGTGTGTGTGTGTGTGTGTGTGTGTGTGTGTGTGTGTGTGTGTGTGTGTGTGTGTGTGTGTGTGTGTGTATGTGTGTGTGTGTGTGTGCGTGAGAGAGAGAGAGAGAGAGAGAGAGTGAAAGATATATATGCTGATTCAAAGCAGCTGCTGCACAAAAGCAAGCTTATTGAAACTGTTCTTGTGAAGCTGAATAGGAAAAAAAAGTTTTCTCCTCTGAAAGATAGAACTAAGTGTTTCTTTTCATCCTCTGTTTCACCAAATTACATTATTACAGTTTATTAAAGTGTGTACATGAGCAGTCATTTGTAAATCATCATTGTTCAAAGTGAAATGTTTGTTATATTAAAGAGGCCTTTTTGATGTATTTAGTAAGTATGTTTTCTTTATTGGTCAATGTATCTTCATTGCAAATAATAAATCACAAATATTTTTAATAATAAAGTATATTCAAAATAACAACTGATGCTTTACAGTATTGTTTTCTGCTAACCTAACTTCTGAACAGCCTCCATGGATTTTCACTGCTCTTAGCTCAACCTCACCTCCAAACTGACAATGATCAAATAAGTGACAAAAACATCAAGGTTTGTCTTTTTTGTTGAATGTCCAAGTTAACCAGAGAGGATGTGCTTCACAAAGGAGGTGTAGTTGATACACCCATTGGCATCCTCCTGTCCAGCCATCAGTCTGTCCACTTCGTCTTCTGTCATCCTCTCTCCAAGGGTTGCCAGCACATGACGAAGCTCTGCTCCCATAATGGTGCCGTTCCCTTCTTTGTCAAAAACCCTTAGCCCTTCCACAAAATCCTCAAAGTTGCCTTGATCCTTTGCACGGGAGATGTGTTGAAGCATTGGCAGGAAAGTTTCAAAATCCAACAACTTAATGCTCATGTCTTCTGGTCGTGGTTTCCCAAGGACTTTTAGCACATCGGCATTCGTGGGGTTCTGACCCAGAGCACGCATCACATCCCCACACTGGGCATATGTGATCTTCATTTCTCCAGTCGGTGTGCGGTCAAACAAAGTAAAGGCCTCCTTGAACTCCTCAATCTGGTCAGCCGAGAACTCAATAGCAACACTTTTTGGATCAAAGTCAGGCTCCTTGGGTGGTTCAGGTTGTGGCTCTGGAGGTGGAGCTGGTTTAGTAGCAGGAGCTGCATCTTTCTTTGGTTCTGGTTTCTTGGGCTCTGGTTTCTTTGGTTCAATCTTCTTGGGAGGCATGTTGAAAAAAATTTAAAGATGTGAGCTGGGACTTGGAGAGAAATGAACAAGTGGCTGAGCAGAGCTGAAATGACTCAAGCACAGAGGGAGCCTCCTCTTTCCATGTTTTTATATCTGCTTTGTCTGGGGAGTAGCTTAGCAATTTGAAACAGCTTTCTATAAAAGGAAGAAACTTAAAATAGCTATAAAGTGATGTCAACATTAGGTATTGTTCTCAGCTGCTGTCATCTAGCTGACAAGGCTATTTGCTGTCATTAGTGGGGGGTACAGTGGGATTAGCCTGAAAAGGTTCTGCTTCTCCAATGGACAAAAGGATGAGTGAAGGCAGTGGTCAATCCAAAGGCATGAAAATAGCTTGACAGTTAAATATAGAAATGGTCATTAGGAATAATTTCTTAATGATTCTTAATGCCACTGTTGCAGATTATCTTACTATTGAAAAAAATAAATTGTATATTGAATACAATAGGAAAACAAACAATCATGAGTTATATAAAAAAAAAGACAACGTCAATTATGCACAAACAATATTATTGTTGACTGAGTTCATATTTTGTAGTATGGGAAATGTGTCTCAGGTTTTGGTATAAATGGGTTACCAGATTGTATTAAAGACATAGTATACTACTTGTTAAACTCCTTTTAATAGTGGAATGTGGTGCACCTTAATAAACTACAATACCTGTTAAATTCATTTTGCTAATATAATTAAAGAAACAAAACTCATAAAATATAGATTTATCAAATGCAGAGCGATACGTTTCCAGCATGTGTTTCTGTAAATTTTGATGATTGTGGCTTTCAACAAAAACACAAAATTCTATATGTAAGAGCATTTTAATATTTAGTGAAAACAAGCAATGAAGACATGGGCTATAATGGCTACTTTATTTGTGTTAAGCCGCTTGTGAACCTAAAATGGCAGCTTGCTTGGGCTAAGGAAGCTGGATACAAAATTATTAATCCCCCAGGTGGATTAAGATGTAAAATCATTTTAATTTTGCTATCATATTTCTTTTAACTAGAAGGACTTTTAAGCATTTTGAACTAACACAGACAAAGTCCCAACTTGATCTGATAGAAAATCTATGGAAAGAGCTAGATTAGGTTTTTAGCAAGAAGGCATTCCAACTTGGGAGTAGTGGCCTAGTGGTTAGAAAACCGGGTGTTTGCGTACTGGAGAGGCACAAAGGTTGCTGGTTTGAAACGCAGTCTGTCACGCTTAGTCCCTAAGCAAGACCCTTGACCACTGATTGCTCCCCTTGCACCACACTGTGTTGGCCGCAAACTGCTCCCTAAGCAATGGGTTAAATGCAGAGGCAAATTCCCCTCTGTGGGACTATAAAGGGAAAAATGCATTTATTTAAAACACTTTGAGCTCAAAAACAATAATACATTTTAGATGGTCATTTTACATTGATTTATCATCTTTTGAGCAAAGTCTGTCATCTTTTCAGACCAGAAAGAAATGTCCTGGTTGAATTAAATTATTTTAAATCCGAATATGAAGAGGGGACGAATGTGAATTTTGGGTTTAACTGTATTTTACCGTAGTGACAATAATGACAACAAAAATATTATGTCTGGAAATGTGTCTAATTATTTCAAACGATTTCATCATTATCAGTAGTAACAATAATGACAACAAAGGTCATCCAAACAGATTAAATGTGTCCATTGACCTATTACTTTTACACCCTGCAGTACACCGTCAAGAGTTTAGGTGTAAACAGGCAAAGCAATTCTATTAAGTATCTAGTTTCTAAATGCCTAATGTGTCACTTGGCTACATGTAAATGGCTCCTTGGTAATTCCATTCAGTAAATGATGAATTAGCCAACAAAATATTCATCTCGTTTATGGAGGAGAGCCTTTACAGGATGTGCAGTTCTCTGACACAACTTTAATCATAGCAGCTTTAATTTTATGCATGCCTCACAATTTATCAACTCAATTTTAAAAAGCTAAACCCAGTCATGCAATATTCAGATTCTCCCTCTTCTGTCTTTCTGCCAGTCTTGCTTGATCTGTCAATCTAAGGCATGAAGTCCTTGGACAGAGTAGTTTAAGTGTGTGTGTGTGTGTGTGTGTGTGTGTGTGTGTGTGTGGGGGGGGGGTCTATGTCTAAATAACTGTCCTTAGTCTAAGATCATTATCTCCTTTCTCTTGGCTTTTGAGGTCACATGGAGAGGAAAAACTGACAGCTAATTTGTTGTCCTTTGGTGTGTATGTGCATGTGTGCATGTCCACATTTTTGCCTGGTGGAAACAAAGTGGAAGACGTGCAGGGGACACCAAGTGGAATATCTGCTCTGAAACACCCAATATTTCACATTCGATGTTTTTCGTTTATTGCCATTATGAGATGGGGGTAGAAGAAAGAAATGGATGACATAGTTCTGGATTTCTCATCCTATGCCATGATGCTTTGTAGTAATGGAGGATCCTGATATATAAGTATTATTGTATTTTCCAACAGGCGGCCAGATAATCTCTCTCTATCTATCTATCTATCTATCTATCTATCTATCTATCTATCTATCTATCTATCTATCTATCTATCTATCTATCTATCTATCTATCTATCTATCTATCTATCTATCTATCTATCTATATATATATATATATCTATATCTATATATCTATATATATAAACATATATGATTAATGTTTACAAGGATTAGATTTAAAAAATATTTCAAAATTGCTTTTCAGTATGGCATTCCTTTGGTTTCAAATGTTTTCATGAGATGTTTAAGAAAATGTTGGAGTGACTATGAAGTAATATAGTACTCCCCCTCCCCCACATTCTGATGCATACTGCTTTTTACCTTACTGAAAAACAATGTTTACAATGTTTTTATTTATTTATTTTCTAATTACTGAAAAGACCAATTCAGCTGTGTGGAAATTATTTCAGTTGCAGAAAATACAGTCATGTTGGGAAAAGTAAAGGTGCACAACCCAGTACTCTTATTAATCTAATACTCAACGTTGTGTCACTTTCCTATGTATTTAAAACTAAAGGATACAAAATTTTATCACCAGCCTTGGCAGGCAGCCACAGAATCTCTTTGAAATTGTTGAAAATTTGCACAACAAGACCACTGACTTTTTTGAACTCCATATATACCATACATGTGCACCGGTATTACAAAGTCGATACTACTAAGACTAAAATATTGGCGTGATGGCCCTATAGGACATACTTCAGCTCAGTCTTTGTTACATTTCAAGTTACTCATTACTTATGATTGATTCTGCTTATTATCATTAAAACATACTGTACCGTTTAAAATTTTGTCACAAAGTTAAAGTAAAAACAGGATACCAGTCACAACTGAAGATAATGCCGGATGTTACTTGTTTCCACTCTTTTTTTCACAGAAAGAAAGGAGATGAACTTTAATCTGGGAGTGACAGTGCATGGAAGTATGAAATTGTTAAAACGCAAGCATTCCTGCAAATGTGATCCATGTAATGTTCCTTCAATTTATATTGGGGACATTGGCTGATGAGGCTGTCTTGGGGTTACAGATATACTCAAGAAGAAAGTAGACATTAATCAGAAAGCCAGGTGGCATGGTAACAACGTACATAGGGGCATAATCAATAGCTGGAGATGACGCCTATAAAAATGTCCACCTATAGATGCAAAATTCCTCTTTCTTCCTGTTTATCTTAGATCAGTATCTGTATTAACAGATATGCATAAATCGGTGCTCTTATAAAGCTTTTTACTTATTATTAATGAGGCAATAAATAAAAAAATTATAAGAAGCTGAGTTTTTTTAATTAAATCTATGGAGTAAAGCCATTTGCATTGCGAGTGAGTTGGAAACCTTATAAAATGCTTTAAAGCATTCTAAGAAAAAAAGGCTACCCTATATCTATCAAATCAAGAACTTAAATCTGCTACACCGGTCTTCCTGCACTAAGTTATTCCTTCCTCCTCATTGCATATGACGGAAGCTATGTGTGCTTGCATGCCTATGCTTTGTGGAGGTCCTCCGAGTGTTTGTTTGTATCAGTAAAACCAGAAGAGGAGGGGTAGAGGGTGGCCAAAGACAGCAAACCTTTAATCCCTGAGATAACATTGGGAATGAAGGCAGGCAGACCATTGGTCTGGTGTGGGCTAATAAAAGAGACAGATAGAGACAGGGCTACATTCTTTGCTTGGCCATGGCAGGTGTGACTCAGACTTTAAAAACGTGTGTAGTCAACTGGCTAAAAAGAGAATAAGCACTGAATTCTTTCCCCTCTTAAAGCACAATTGACACTGTCCCACGTGTAACAATGCAGTTTTATTCATCCTAGTGGGAGCCCACTGCTGTTTAAATCATTCAAACCAGAGCAAAATAATATAAAATGATGGAATTGAAATGATGTGGAGATACCTAGCGCATAACCCACAGGATTTGCCTGTGTTGACAGTGAAGTATTTAATGCCTGAGGAGGGCTTCCACTTTTTCCATCAGCTGCCAAGTCAAAAATGGGGCTTTTTGCAAAGCAACTTCCAAACAGAACTTGTTAAAATTAACTAATATCAAATACAAATTGACTTTTGTACTATATGGCCCTATGGAATGTAGTCAACAGCAACCCAAACTTTCCTTATGAGTCCAGTAATAACACTCTATTGTTGTAATGGAATGACTGGTAGTGGAACCAGCTAGGAGACATCTGTGTAAACAATTTAATTAAGACCATGTTTGATGAATTATAGCTGGTGAAGGCACTGCCTGTTCTAATACTTCACTTCCTTAATTACACCAGACATCCATGTGTTCATTCGCATTGCCCACCCGATACTACCCCCCCACCCTCGCAATGCTTCCCCCCACTTACAATGATAGAAATTGAAAATCTACAAAAGGGAAAGTGCATTTCACACTCTACTGAAGCAAAGCAAGCAATTTGAAATTAATCAAAACACAATAAGTTTACACCGTGATAAAGAGGTGCTGTGTACAAAATGATAGGAGTTGATTTGTGAGGTAGGGACCGTTGTTTTACATTACTTTTAAAATAAAATAGGCCACCTAAACCTTTGGAGGAATACTTGAATCTTTATATTTCAAAACACATGCATTTCACACATAGTGGCTGTTGCTTTTTTTTTTTTTTGGACATTTTGTGACGTTACATCCATAAAATCCAAAAATATACTATTTGAGTATAATTGGATGGAGGGAGTCTGATACGTTGTTTTTATTTTTAGTTTTCATATGAAAATCAAAAAAAAGAGCAGCATGCATTTTTATTCGGTCCCCTTCCCTCTGATATCCTTTGATACAAATAACTGCAAATGATTTTCTTCAGAAATGTATCTAATTGACTAATAGTATATGTAATTTATTCTTTGTTTAAATGCAGTTGTATTAGCTCTGTGTAGTAGCTCTAGGGAGCAAAGCACTCCAGAGCAAATTGAATTCTTGATCCTACGGTCTTTAAGTCTTGCTTAATCTGTGTTCTGTGTTTGTCATTCTGTTCATTGTGTTCAGTTCTGCTCTTTGTTTACATGTTTTTTTTTGTTCACGTATTTAGATTATTTAGAGTTTTTGCTCTTTTATTGTTCTGTGTTTATTCCCCAGATCCTAATGTCTTTAATTCTGTTTCCATTTGTAATTTTTCCTCAACTTCTCGGTTTATGTACAATCAAGGAATGCAGTTGTCAAACACCTCAGTATGTCGAAGAAATCTTGAGGTCAAACAAGACAAAATCTTACCGTTTGAGCCTACAAGCAAAGCATAAAAACTTGTCATTAGCGGACAATAAGCCAGTCAAAGTTGATTGAAAGATGGATGAAGCTAAATACAGCACAATCTTTGAAGAAAATTTATTACAGGCGGTTATCATTATCCAATAGGGTAATGATCCTAAGCATACTTCCAAAGCTGGAATGGAATGATTTAGATTAATCCATGTTCATATGGGGTAAAGTGGCCCAGTCAAAGTCTGGGCAAAAAAAGAAAAAAAATCCAGCTATAAATCTGTGGCAAAATTTGGTTTAGCTATTTTACAAAGTATATTGGGCAAACATTTCAGTCTATAGATTTGCAAAGGCACAGACATGCCTCAGAAGAGTTGCAGCTATAATTGAACCATGTTGGTTCTACAAAGTATTGCTTCATGAGCTGAATATAATAGTGCTATTTCAGAATTGTAATCATAAAAATCTATGGTAGAATGCATTGAAATTGCAGCTGTAATGCGACTGTAAAAAAAAATTTGAGTGGTACACATACTTTTGCAAGGTACAGTAAATTCTGTAAACTAAGTGGATTTTTTTTTTAAACGTGACTAGTACCATTTTCTTACATTACCATTTGCAAACATAGTATGTTTCTTTGTGTTCTCAATGGAAAAGAATCCTCTTAATTCAGACAGTTTTATATGGAAGTGGCCTTTGTCATTAAAAAAGGGGTTCTTCACTAAAGCCAAGTATGGAATGTCGGTTCTCATTATAACAATGGGATTGACTTATACTTGTGAAAATAGATTCAAACATGACCACATTCATGCTTAAGGTTAGTTGTCATATGTTAGCCAGACAATCCGTTGCGTTGTTTCACATATTCTTAACATAACTCACTGTAAAATTCAAGCAGAATTTTGGGCATTCACAATACCCATTACCTAATGGAGGACAATTGCTCTCATAACTTTAAATCTTAAGTGTAGATATCAATTCCATAAATATATATCTATAATTAAGTATGGTATTTCATCTAGTAAACTTGAGATCTTAAAAACAGAAACGTTTTTAGGTGCTTTGTCTCAACAAACAATTTATACGGGATTACAGGACACATTCCTCCATCTAGGAATGACTATGCTTCCTTCCAAAAAGCTCAACTTGGAAGAATTTCTTGAAGATTAGGGAAGTTTCCAAGCTATTCATAACCGCCTTCCCACCTCCCATTCTCTGCAGAGTACTTGGCTTGGTGGCAGAATCCTCTCCTGTAAAGCTGGACTGGTCTATTTCTGATGTGCCTCTCATGTCATGTTTAGAGCGTGTCTCTGAATGGCTTGTACCTGTTTATCCCAGCAGCACACCAGCTTATGCGATGTTTGCCTCAGAGCTTACCAGGTGCTTTTCTCAGCTGGAATGTCTGTATGCTTAATTTAGACCCTTAATCCTGACAAAAATGGACCAAACATGTCTTCAGATTGGTTCTACCTTCTATCAGGCTTTTTCTTCTTTCTTTTTTTTTACCTTTTGTGCCTCTCATCTTGCTTGTCTCTTCTCTCTTCACAGATTTTTAAGAATTGTGCTCTTAGAAAGCAATTATATAACCAAGTAGTTGATGCACGAAACAGTTTTGTACGGATCTAAAAACATTTGAACTTCTAGCATTTCCATTGTACAGACACACTGGCAAAAGAAGAGCTGTTCAAACAACTCCTGTTTTAACCATAGAGACAGACTGACAGCTGGTCAAATATTGACATGATGCAATCAAAATGCTATGGATCTTGCAGAATACACAGCAGCAAGAAGCAGTTATATGGGGCTTCTTCCAGAGCTATGAATCTTTTACTGTTTATCAAGCCTTGCAACTGTTGTTTGAAACCTGCTACAGATTTCTTTCAAATGCAATACCTATAGTATCTGTAATGAAAAAATGTTGTTCTGCCATGACTAGGATACTATTTTTACACATACTGTGACTACTGCATCTGATTAAAATACCCATGCAATGGTTATTGATAAAATTCATGACATTTTATGCAACTTGTGCATTTGTGTCCTTTAGCATAGTTTGCTAACATGATCACGGAGAGAGATTCTAAGAAAATGAACCCTGTCCGTAATAACATCTTTGGCCATTTTCACTATAAAAACTGAATTTCAGGTAAGAAAAAGTGAATTATCAAAACAGAAAAATAAAACAAAACATTTTTATGTAACTGTGTAGGTTAACAAAGAAAGTTATGCAGCAGTCTATTTTGCATATGCCTGATGTTTGTGCACAAGAAACCTGAACCACTAATCATAGATTTTACATGACATCAGGGCCACCGGGAAAAGCCCACCTAAAGGGCAACATGCTGCAGTGCTCCATTGTTATCCTCTGAACGTGTTTGAGTTTAGCTTAGTCAAAATCCCAGATACTTGCTGTGCAGAAAGGCATGCCATTGCCAGGTGCAAGCTATTACAGGATTAATTTGGAAAAGGAACACCAAAAGCAAAATAGGGAAGAGTGGCAGCCATCAAAATTTGATTAAGTAAATTTGATTATAATTGATTTGTTTTGTTTTTCGTTTTATTATGTTTGAGTGTTTTATGGTGCAGTTTTATGGCTTTTAATCTGATTACTGATATATAATACATAATGGCATAGTGTTGAAAAGAGAATAATGCCAAAGCTGATTCTCCAAAGCAACCCTGGCAGCCAGTGTTGATTCATTTAACCTGTAGGAAGATTTACCTGATGTTGTAAGGAGATGACATCTATGTGCCAAATATATGCAATTTTAAATGCTAAAGTCAAGAAAACTCAAGATCTATTGTGGTTCATTTAACCAAGCTAGAATGAAAATGTTCTTGTTTCCCACCTCTCACATAGTGGCATTACTTATCTGTGCAGATCAAATATATATGTACTCTGGGTGTCATAGAAACCTTTTATCCTGGCTGAATTTTAAGGTGAGGCATTCTCCATAAGATAAAGGCCACTGAACTGGAGTGTCGAAAAAGTCCTTTCCACTTTCAGGAATACAGAAAAGCCTACAAAGACAAAATATGGCTCATGAGTCCCAAAATGTGTGGCTAGTCCTAATATCTTTGTTTTTTTCCCCTTGGATAAGTGATTCAAGTAGTCTTGGCTTCATGTAGAATAGAAATCTAACTTTTTTCATGCTGTAATAGCAAAAGTTCACAATTTAATTTGTAGAGAAAGCATTTGATAAACCCACCAGGGAAGTGACTTGCTCATGTGACTGAATATCAAGAGAAGTACCACTTATTTGCTTTTTTATCTTTAAGATAAGGAGGTCCAATGCCTTGTGACCACATGTAAAATAATTACATTTTGTATAAAAGATGAAATAGAGCCAGCAATTTTTAATATCTATTAGAATAATTGCTACACAGAAACAATTCCACAATATTATATACAGAATGATAGACTAAACAAATATGGTACAGCAATGTCTTCATTTGAGAGCTCTTCATCAACTCTTAGTTTACAGACATTGATGTTGAAAAATATGCTTTTACGATAAAGAAAATAAAAGCTTGTTGGAAATGGATCTGTGCTAATCACTATATCTACACGATGAGACAAGGGCAGTTGCTGGGCAACACATGTAGTTGTATATTCAACTCTTTTAAAAATCTGGGGCTTCATCCAACAAGGGTAGTGACTCTCTTCAGCTCTAGATGTGACCACAGCGCAGCATTAAGGATATTTACACTTCCAACATGGCAGGAATATATGCAGGAGCTAATTTCAGCAAACAGATAAATCAACTGAAGCGTTTACTGTGATGTTGATTGAATTATTGTCTGATGGCCTTTTTCTGTACCACAGTCCATATTTTGATGCATAAACTGGGGTTCTCAAATGTGTGCTTATAACGCTAAAAACATCATAAAAAGGTAAATTATATTAATGTTTCTTGAATGAAGATATTATATATTAGTCATGTTCTTTGGTGGCTCTCTTTAGAGGTTGCCCCTATCTCCATCTCTAACCCCCACTGTTTAGCTATTGTCTCTACCTTTCTCTTTTCTGCCATACGATAGATGATTTCCAAACTTAGCCTACAGATGTTTACCTGATGGTGCCAACCTACATTCTTACTTAGACCACCCTGCAATATCAATTCTTTCCCAGGCTGACCCTTCTGCATACAATATTGGCCACTTCAGTCTATGTTCTTAATTTACTTAAAACGTTATGTTCATTGCAACAATTTCCAATCTTTTGGTGGAAAAACTCCTTCATTTTTATCCCTAACAATACTCCTACCGACCATATTTTTTTTTACTATAAGGTGCACTTAAAATCCTTAAATCTTAAAAATTGAAGGTGTGCCTTATAATCTGGTGCGCCTTATATATATATATATATATATATATATATATATATATATATATATATATATATATATATATATATATATATGTGTGTGTGTGTGTGTGTGTGTGTGTGTGTGTGTGTGTATGTGTGTGTGTGTGTGATTACTGTTGTGCTTTCTGAACAATTTTATGTGGTACAATGCGCTCACAAATCTGTTAAAATGTGTAAGTACAACTTTGGTTAGCAACAAAGCCACTCCGCTCAATGGATATTTGGAGCATTACGGTACACTGTGTCACTATGTGATCAGCTCCGCAACAGGATCCCTGAGCAGTCTACAAGACTGCCTGACTGTAATGTCTAAACTAGAAGTGCATTCACGTAAGGCAGCCCACCCTTGGACTACGTGCTGGCAACAAATAACCAAGTAAGTTAATTCAATATAAAAGTTCTGTTTATTTTGGCCTTATGTTAGAAACAGGAGAGAGCGGTGTAAGGTGACGAGATTTGATTTCTCTAATGAAAATTGGGAACGTCTCTGGTGTAGTTAAGCATAGAATCTCTCACTTGGGGTTGGTTGGTTTTGTCTGAACTGCAATGCCGACGGGGTGGGGAAGGTGCGTTCGGCAAAGTTCTTCTATGTCAGGACAGCAGCAAGACCAGGTAAATACCTCTTGTTGCGCTAAACCTTTTTACTTCATCATGATATGCTGAAATTGGGGACATTTCCATGGACAGCTTTTGCCAGGGTCAGGTCTTCTAAAACTGGGACTGTCCCCTGAAATCGGGGATGTCTGGTCACCCTACCGGAGGGATGTAGTGATATTACACACTTGGGAAGAATATGCAATGCGCCTTATAATCTAGTGCATCTTATATGTGGACAAAGACGCACATAGATACGTCAATTCACGGTGTGCCTTAAAATCCGGTGTGCCTTATGGTCTGAGAAATACGGTAGTTCTTCACCCCTATTTCTTTCAAATGCATACCAACTGAAACCTGCAATTTGTGTTGCCCCATGGGAACACCTGCTACTTCTTCATTCAACTTTCAACCTATGGGGTTTATGCACTGACTATGTCACACATCAACTCTTCCCCTTTTACCTTCAAAGTTAGGATCCTGTCTGTTACCCTTTTACCTTCCTCAGCACTATTCTGTTCTTACTTCAAGATTACTGCTACTGTATTCCTCTTAATATCTTCAAATACATCTCCAATGCTCCTGATCTTTCTTCCTCTCAATTTGGTTCACTGAACATACACTATATTGTAAATGGACTGCACTTATATAACACTTTCCTAGTGATGTCTACCACTCAAAGCCCTTTTTATGCTGGAGCTGCATTCACAAATGCTTCTAGATTGATATGCAGATCGGTAGACAACTTGGGGTGAAGTGCCTTGTCAAAGGTCACATTGACCGATAGCAGAGGACACTGGGAACAAACTCACTGCTTTCGATTCACTCTTCCCAGTAAGCAACAGCTACCACTATATATCTATTTATTTCACTCATCGTAGATGTTTTTCTCTTACCAACCATACTTTTGAAATTTAAAGTCTCAACTTTCACCTCCACACTCAGGTCTTTTTATCATACTTGCTGACCTCTATACCTCTGTTCCAATTTCCTCTTCATCATTCCAAACACAAATGTCCATGGACATCTTTTGATGGCTATTTTAGGTAGGCCGAGTCTGTCTTTGTTGAGCAGAAAAAATACCTTGAAAATTGCATTTTTGTAAACCCGTGTGTTTAGTCCAAACTAAGCTTAAGCAATTGATGCTTTCAACGTCATCACTTAGGCAAGATATATCCTTGCCCAAAGTATCAAATTTTTCAACTAACAAGCAGTTAACCATGTTTAGACATGTATAAACAAAATCACATGGGTAAATGTCCACATTTCACTTTCTACTGCAATTTCATGTTTAGATGGAGAACTATATTGTCTTTTCAAAGTCTTTTCAGCAAAGAGTTTCTAGGTCCGGCCTTCTTTAAAAGCTTGTTGAGCTTATTCAGGTCAATTGCTCTAATACTGCTACCCCATCAGATAATGACAGAGGAGATCACAGTCTCTACAACCAACTTATAGAAGATAGCAGCTGTCATGGGTTCTTGGGTTGATGGTGGGCCTGGACACCATAAACAAGACTTCAAAAAAGAGAAAACATCACAGAGGACACGCTGGCATCTTCAGGCTATGAGTTTATTTACACACCTCCCAAAAATAAAGTGCAGAGTAGTAGAAAAAAAATTATATATTATGTAAAATTTACATCTCTTTGTCTTTCTCAAATGCATTCTTCTTGGTGCTGCACACTAATGTTATCTTCACTGTCACTAGGCCAGACTGACTTCATGAGGGCCAGAAGCTCTTCTTATAAATCCTAAGTGCCGCCCTACAATTAGATCAGCGAACAATTCATAATTTATTTTACCACATAGCAAAAACCAAAACACTGATATCACAAGAAAACAATGTATTAATTTCCTGCTTTCATGCTGAAGCTGTTGTTTTCTTTAGTTAAAAATTCACAATTAAACCTGCTGGCGGAAAAGCACTGATTTTTATATTAGAAAAACTGAATTTTTTTACAAGATTTTCACAAGCCGCCACAGTCGGACCGAACAACGCTACAGTGCAAACTTGTGTATATGCTTAAGTGTGAATGTATGAGTACTGATTTACAAGCATCGCTTGTGTGCACATTTTACAAGAGGGACAGGTGAGTATGTAAAGCGATCTGTGGCTGTAACTGTAATACACAGAGAGGGACACGTGGTTGGATGGGTGTGTACGCACATGCATCGCTCTGTGTGTATGTGTGTGTGTGTCTTTCTGAGTATCAGCGGGAGGGACAGCATTGCTCGGTCACAGCAGCATTTTGCTGAAAACCCTGAAGGACCTTAGCTTCCTTAGGAAGTACAGTCTGCTCTGTCCCCTCTTGTAGACATCTTCACAGTTGCGTCTCCAGTTCAATTTGTTGTACAGGAGAACACCAATGTATTTATACTCCTCCATCATCTCCACTTCTTCTCCTAGGATGGTAATAGTGTTGAACCTATTCATGTTTTTCTCCTGAAATATACAGTCATCTCCTTTGTTTTATCCACGTTCAGGATGAGAAGATTATTGCCACACCATACCAAAAAGTGTTCCATTGTCCCTGTCCATTTCTGATGCACCCAATGACTGCAGTCATCTGAGTATTTCTGCAGATTACAGGAGTCTTTGTATCGGAAGTCTGAGGTGAAAATAGTGAAAAAGAATGGTGAAATTACAGTCCCTTGTGGTGCTCCTATGC
Source organism: Fundulus heteroclitus (assembly GCF_011125445.2). Lineage (NCBI taxonomy): Eukaryota > Metazoa > Chordata > Actinopteri > Cyprinodontiformes > Fundulidae > Fundulus > Fundulus heteroclitus. The sequence continues at coordinate 17,162,986 of NC_046368.1, forward strand.
TGCTGACTACCTGTTTAGACACACAACCATTCAGTCTCACAAATTGCGGTCTGTTTGTCAGGTAGCCTGTAATATAGGTGATTGTTGAGGCCTTGACCTGAGTCTTCTGGAGTTTCCAACAAACTAAATCAGGCTGAATTGTGTTAAATGCACTGGAATAATCCAAGAACAGTTCTGTCTACCTTGTCTAAATGACTCAGGTGTATGGTGTTATCTTCAACTGCAGATGGTCCTGGTAGTTGCTCGCTTACTTACTCAGGTGGGGCAACATGGGTTTCTCTTGGACCTGATGATGTGGGATGTCAGGGCAACAGGTGTAAACTCACTGAGGAATGACAGGTGAGTTTTCTTCAGTACCGGAACTATGCAGAAGGTCTTCAAAAAACTGGAACCTTCTCCTTGGTCTGGCTAAGGTTGAGTTGCTATAGAATTCCAGAGAGCTGCTCTTCACGTGCCTTAAGGACTCTGGGGGAAGACATCATCTGGACCTGCAGCCTTCTTCCAGTCCAGTCTCTCCAGCTGCCTCTTCACCTGACTTCTAGAGTCAGAAGAGTGAAAGGTGAAGGCAAAGGGAGTAGCACAATGTTCTGATTTGGTTGAGAACAAACATGTAGGTGCAGAAGGCAAGGCGGGTTTATTTGTATAGTACTGTTAATATATCAACTGTGTCAGTGGAACGGACCACCTAACCCTGGAACTGCATGCCCCACTTAGATAGCACCGCCACAAGGATATGACACAATCTGTCAGATAGTGTCCCGGAGTTTCTTCAAGGATGACCCAGTTAGGAAGTGTATAACCCTTGCATGGGTGTGTGCATTGATCACTATATAATGCTTGTGAGATGGACAGTCGGGGCTTCTTGCCGATCAAGAGCACATCAGTGCTGATGTGTCTGTAACTGTTTCTCTGTCTTTAGTAGATTAAAATAAGTTGAAGTATACTTTTCTGTTTCAAGTGTCGTGCATCCAAATACAGTAGTTTAAGTAGCGGTCACCTGAAAGGTAAAACGAGCTGGGTCCACCGTGGGTGTTTCACCGCCGACAGGGTGCGGTAACGTAACAATACATTTCAGTAACACGATAATTCGAAGTGCTGTACGTGAACAGAACATAAGAAAATAAAACATACAGAAGAGAGTACAATGCAGTGGAATAGTAGCAGTAGGTCAAGATAACTTGGACTACAAACAATCTAATGAAGTTTCAGTTAACTACAACAGTTTGAATTGACCATTGATATTTAAAGGTAACTCCTAACAAATAGGTTTTTAATCTTGATTTAAAGGAACTCAGGGTTTCGGCACTTTAAGAGTCTTCTGGCAATTTCCTCTAGATGAGAGGAGTATAAGAACTAAATACCGCTTCTCCATGTTTGGGTTTTACTTCTGGGTTTGAAAAGTAGACTTGAGCCAGAAGACCTGAGTGGTCTGAGTGGTTGATACACTGACATACGTCTGTGTTGTATTTTGGTGCTAAGCCATTCAGTGATTTATAGACTAACATTACTATTTCAAAGCCTTTTCTCTGAAATACAGGGAGCCAGTGTAAGGAATTTAGAACTGGGGTGATGTACTTTACTTTCTTAGTATTAGTGAGGACACGGGTAGTAACTTTCTGGATCAACTGCAGCTTTTATTTCTGAATTGTCAGCACTTTGAATTATCTTGTTACTGAAATGTGCTGAACAAATAAACTTCCCTTGCTTTTTAACAGATCTGTGAAGACATTGTTGCAGTAATCAATTTGACTAAAGAGGTCCTGCTGACATATTTATCCTTTGGTCATGGAAATGTTATTCAAGTTACAGAAGGCAATATCTGTAATTGTCTTTAGATGTCTCTGAAGGTTTAGGTCTGAGTCCATTACTGCACCCAGATTCCAGGCCTAATTTGTGGTTACCAGCTCAATCATCTGAAGGTATGTGCAAATTCTTAATCGGTCTTCCATTAGTCTAACATTATTACTTCAGTTGTTGTTTTTTTAATTCAACTGAGGACACCTGGTTACATGATGTAGAGTTGTGTATTTTCTACATAGTTATGGTAACTTATGCTGTTGTTTTTATTATCTGAGCTAGAAGGAGTGTGTACTTGGAGAGGACCCAAGATGGAGTTTTGGGGGAGCCCTGCATGTGATTTTTTTTTCTTCACTGATGTAAATTTACCTACTGACATAAAAAGTCTCTGTCCTCTGAGCAGGATTTAAACCAGTTAACTGCTGTAGCAGAAATACTGATCAAGTTTCCCATGCACTCTAATAGAATGGAGTAACTGTGTTGAATCCTACCAGCACTGATGTTCTCTCACATTCTGCATTTATATGGATGTCATTAAACACCTTGGCAAGGGCAGCCTCTGTACTGTGGTGAGCAAAGAAACCTGACTGGAAAATGTCAAAGTGGCTGGTCATTGTTAAAAAGGTATTTGATTGTTGAAACCTCCCTTACTGATAAAAAGGGATGTGTGAGATGGGTCTGTAGTTCTGCAGCAGTAGTAGGAGGGTCCATGGCTTAGGTGGAAGTTAAAACATTTGAGATGGTGTGATGTCTGTTTGGCTGTGGGCAGAAAAAGAGGATACTGAGCTTGTTCCTGAACTGAACCTAATAAAGAATATGTTCATGCTCATTGGCTCTGTCCAGATTTCCATGTTGGAAATCTGGATCTGTGATATTCTTGATCCCTGACCAGACATCTCTGATATTGTTCTGCTGGAGATTGCTTTCCAGCTTATCCCTGTACACATCCTTGTTCTCTCTTATCTTGACTTTGATTTGCTTCTGTGCACTCCGTGTCCCTTCCTGAAGGCTTTTAAATTTCTGATTTAGCAGTTGCTTCTGGTCACTGGTAATCCAAGATTTATTGTTGGGGAACCATCTCACTGTTCTGGTGGGGATGGTGTTAACCACACAGCACTTTATATAGACACTCACACACTTAGTCATGGCATTGATGTCCTCTCCATGTGGCTCGCACAGCTGCCTCAAAACTACCTTTAAGGGCTTCTTCGGTGTTCTGTCACCATCTTCTCACAGTTAGCTTTACTGCAGGCTCCCTTTGAAAACGAGGCTTATTTCGGAGCAGAGAATATTATTTTCCAAGTGGAGGTCTTGCTTTAGAGATATATGAGTCCTTGACATTTCCATATAACAAATCCAAAGTTTTCTTTTCTCCAGTAGAGCAGGTGATTAACTGTTGAAAAGTTAGAAGTGTAGCAGTAGATGTAGACATGAGTAAAATCACCAGATATTGCCACAAAGGCATTGGGATGTTGTGTCTGCATCTTAGCAACAACTGAGCTGATGACATCAGATGTAGTGTCGGCAACAGCTGATGGTGGAACATGGCTAAAATAACACCGGTGAACTCTGTGGGTAAATACTATGGATGAAAACTCACTGCTAAAAATTCAATATCAACAGAATAGCTACAGGAATGAAACTTCACAGTAACATGTCCTGGATGACACCATATATTGTTCTCCAGCACTCATCTTACAAATGTTTTGGAAAGCCAAGGTCCCTAGTGAAATCAAAGTGTAGACACATAACATGCACATTTTTCATAGTATGCTCAATTTATTCCACCTGCTCGATAGCCTAAAGTCTGAAATTGTTGATTACCTATTGTGTGGTAGAACTTAAGTCCTTCCTGATAATATTGGTTAGAACAACGGTAAACGCAACAATGCAGGTTGTAATAAGTGTTCAGTATTAGATTTGGTCCTGCTTCCGTAGGTTTGAAAAATGACAGGGGTACACCATTTGATGAAGTATTTCAGTTGCAATGCAACTTCTTGATGAAGGTTGTCAATGGGTGTGTAAGCTTTATTTCTCCCACTATGGTATGGCTTTATTTACATTTTTCACTCAAATTCTTAGTTAATCTAAAAAAACACCATGTAATTATCTTTTAAACATATCAGCATCAGTTATATGTGGTACATTCTGATAAACATAATTGTTTAATAAAATCAAAAAAATTGATGAACAAAATCTAGAACCATTCAGCATATTTTTTTGACAGAATGGTAAATGGTTTGTACTGGCGTGTCCAATGACACCAAAGCGCTTTATACTATAGTCAGTTATTCACCCATTGATGCACATATTTACACCCTGACTGATAAGATGTGATTCTGATCAATTTATTAAAATATATAAATATATATAAACATAAATGATGTGGTACACATTGCAATATTGGTATACATACATAGAATCAAACAACTAAAATTGTAAAATTTTTAACAGAATAGCTTTGTTGCCTATGTATTCCTAATGCAATCCTTCCCCAATGCTTCTCTGTTTAACTTTATTTTCGTTGTGATGAAATGGCACATAGCCGCTCATTCTGTCTAATTCTGGTTCTGTTGGAAGGGTGTGATTGGCAGACTGGTGCTCCACAGGTGCCACTCATCAGCGATAATCAAGAGGAGCATTAAGAGGAGCTGGATATGAACAGAAGGCGCGGAGTGTTGTGTTCTTGTGTGGTAACCTGATCATCTGTTTGTGGTTTTCTTGTTCTCCTCCTAGTTACCTGAGCCAAGTTAATCCTTCCTTGTTTCCCTACCACATATCCTCCTGCTGTGCAGCCAATTTGTGCACAGCTACCGTCTTCCTCACATTCCTCCAGCAAAATCAGAGTCAGATCCTTTAACCCATGTTCCCAAGAACCTTCTGTGATTTTCAGCAAACCTCAGCTCTTGGACCTGTGGAAGTTTGCTCCTTACGAATCATAGGGAAGACTCGTTACATAACAGTTGTCCGGCAAATGTCACTCACTGGCAGGTTCATTTGAAGCCTTTTGTTGTCAGCAACAACAGGCCTACAATGAACCTGGCTATTCAAAGTTCTGTATCCAAATAAATCATTGGGAAGTTTGTTTCCACTTATGTCAATAATGCCATTATTGAGAAAACCCTATTATGAGTAATATTTTGTTCCATTATTTTTTTTTCCTTAAACAAAAAAGAACAATTAATCCTTTAAGCACTTTTTGAATTTTACAAAAAGTGGATGGCAAATTGGTCCCAGGTTAGGTTCTTGTACATCCATAACTTTCTTAAAAAACATAGGGAATAATCTATAAGAAACACATGATAGGAGGGATACATTCTAAGTGAAATTCTAAGTATTTGCTTTGTATGAAAATCATGAGCCATTAAATGGGGCTTCTTTGTGCTCTCCATCCCTCATGTATATAAAGCTGTGAATTTTAACTTGAGTAAGCCCAAATCATCCAAGCACAACTAGGTTGTAGGTACTAAGGACAGCTAGGTTCTTCACCATGTTCTTTTGATGTTTTTGATGTTAGTTTGGCAAAAAGCAGGTGTCAGCAGGCAGTGACCATAGGCACACAACAAAATGTCTTCAAAAATGTTCTAGTTATTTTTTATGTCTTACAATATCAACTTATGTGGCATATATGATGCTCAAACATTTTTTCCTATGCTGTTTATTCTCTGTAACCTAGTATGGTCCAGTTCTGAGATGCAGTTAGCCAAAAAGGTAAGAAATCTGCACCTACAAGACGAGGAAAAAAATCTGAAATTCAAATAAACATGTGTGACTGGGGTTCTGAATGTGACATTTGAGGTTTCATCTAAAAAGTGGTAAATAGAAAGTAGTCACTTGACCTTAGTCAGTGACTCTCCATTGTTTAAATGTCAACAAGCAAGAGATGGCATATCAGGGCAGCACTCATGTGGCTGCAGCTGAGACCCATGCCTTCCTGAAGTTGGGTGCAGTAGTGATCATACTATTTTTAATAGTGTTAAGATAAGTTACCAGCAGAGGATGCAATTCATAGAGCTGAATCTTTATATCTCTTGTGCTTATCTATTTTAATTAAATTTGGATTTTTACCTTCCACTGCAAATGCAAAAATGATCACCTGCAGTTATATTTGCTGGTTTTGTTGTCACTTATGTTGAGCTGATATCAAATTGTGTTACATGGTCTGCAGCTCTAGAGGCTTCTCCTCACCAAATTACTACAATTTATTTAAAGCCAGAGAGCAAAACCAATACAGGTCATTTGAAAGTTCACCAACAGCTAAACTTAAACATACATTTTTCTCCACTTCTCAGACGAGTGCTCCATAAATGTTATTTTGTTCCTCTCTGTAATAGCAAAGATTTGCTTCTGCATTTTTTCTTCAGCAAAATGACCAGCAATACATTTCACAAGACCTAATCAGTCCGTGTGGCCTTTAGCAAGACAATAATGTTCATTATAAATGTCACAAAGATTAAATAGTTTAATTATATTAAACTTAAAATTGCCTTATCTATGACATGCATTTGCAAGACAAACTGGTAGAATGGTGCAAAAACTTAGTATATTAGAATAATCTGAATAAACATAAATTTTTTTAGGTTTTTGGAGATGAATTCCCAACAGGGGTTCGAGCACTGTAGAGAATGACAAAAAATAAAATGCCTCTCTGGATATTTGACTGTATGAATATTCTCTTTTATTACCCAACAACTGTTATTATATCTAAAAGTGGTTATATTTTAAGTATGGTTTACATTACCCTTTTTTATGAAAATAATACCCCCTTAAGGAAGACATAATTAGCTTAGCATAACTGATCACTGTGAATTATTTAGAGTATGGTATACTACTTCCATACTCTTGAATTGCTAATCCACATTCCTGTACCTACATCTGTAAATTATTTCCCATTTTTATAAAAAGGAACAGCGTAAAAAGCAATGCGGTGATGCTGCAGAAGTTTTAAAAACTTTGTAGTCACAAGTAGTAAAGAATATTCATATCATATTGCAGTTGTTCTTAATAAAAGTACTCGTGACAAAAAATAATATTAAGGGAACAGGATTTTATTCTAAACACAATGGGTGCAGCTGCTTGAGATTTACTTCAAAGAACACAAACTAAAGTATGATTTTTGAATGCTGCATTTTTTAATGTTTTATGTTGCATTATTTACAGGGGCGGATTTACCATTAGGCAAAACTAGGCTGTTGCCTAGGGCCCCCGTGTTCCTGGGGACCCTAGGGGGGCCCCTATAACAAACTCCTTTTACATGTATGGTTAATACAGCTATTACTTATTTGTGCACATTAATTACGTTTTTGATCAAAATTCTTTCGCTAAAATGCCATCAGAATGCTTATAATATTGAGCGTGTCTAAGGGGCCCCCCCCTACAGTCTCCACTACATTAGATCAGTCCATTTGCTGCGCATGTGCAGAGAGGTCCAGGCAGACCGCAGCAAACAATTTGAAAACAAACGGCGCGAGACGAGGAGAGAAAAAGAGAGAATAAAATAAATAAATAGGAAATAATCTACCCTAGTGGTGCTGAAAAGAAGAGAAAGAAGGGGAAAAGTCGAAATCTGCTCTCAAAGTTACCAAAAGTGACTGCCTTCGGCTTCTCAACTGCAGCAGCAGCAGCAGCAGCAGATTGGTCAGAGCTGGGTCATCTTCAGGAAGTCCACTGTGCTGACTGCTTACCAGCAGAGTGGATGATGCTGTACCCTCTCAATGTGGTGGAACATCATCATTATCAAAGTCTGGCTGGATCATTTTGGAACTGTCTCTGTCACAGCCCATCCCTGTCTCATTCTGAAAACAAACACAGAAAACACAGTATAAGGCTTTTACTCAATGGTTAAATGTATATTTACTCAATTGATAAAGTAGAAATTTGAGGATTTCATGCAACTTCAATTTTGTCTGTGCCACTGTAACTCAGAGGAAAATACAGCATTTTCAAATCTACTGCTATACATATTTACATTGCTAGTTACATATTTCAACATGTTCATGTTCAGTGGAAATCTTGTACCCCCAAAATGACAATTTAATGTTAACATTTGGGATAAACTGAACAAGTCTTTATTTTGAGGACTGACTTCTAAAGCAAGAACTCTTAAAAAAATCGTCCTTGGCTGGAAAATGAATTATGACACAACAAAAATAAGATGCATGCCACAGGATAGACCAGTGATGCTACAGCAGCAGCAGCAGCAGCAGCGAGCCGCAACCGGCAGCAAACTCAGTGGTAACGTTGGCTCCTGTTGGGGAGGGTCCGTGGTGAGGAGAGGAACTAGTGAGTATTAAACTGTTGAAGGGGACATTCCCCCTATATTAAGTATTTATTTACCTTATTGAAGATGGGTCATTTTAAAGTAAGTTTCAAATTTCGTTTGTATTTGCTACAAACGATGAGAAATCAATTATTTAGTTGTTAATTTTTCATGTTGATATTCAGGAAAACCTCAGGCCTTTGGGTGTTCTTTCCAAGATCACCCTTAGGTTTTACAGATAGTTTTGGCAGGTATTTTAGTCCTTAATAAGTTAAGTTATACATTAAAAAAACATAAGGAAGTTATTACCAACTTCTCACTCTGCATTACAGCTTTGTATTAACATTGCTTTAATGTGTATTATTGTGTACAGCTGTGGATGTTGAGGGTCCAGTTAATTATAAACAAATCTATTAACTTTTTCTGTAGTTTAAGAAATTGTCATATTTGTAGAATCACTGGTCTATCCTGTGGCATGCATCTTATTTTTGTTGTGTCATAATTCATTTTCCAGCCAAGGACGATTTTTTTAAGAGTTCTTGCTTTAGAAGTCAGTCCTCAAAATAAAGACTTGTTCAGTTTATCCCAAATGTTAACATTAAATTGTCATTTTGGGGGTACAAGATTTCCACTGAGCATGAAGATGTTGAAATATGTAACTAGCAATGTAAATATGTATAGCAGTAGATTTGAAAATGCTGTATTTTCCTCTGAGTTACAGTGGCACAGACAAAATTGAAGTTGCATGAAATCCTCAAATTTCTACTTTATCAATTGAGTAAATATACATTTAACCATTGAGTAAAAGCCTTATACTGTGTTTTCTGTGTTTGTTTTCAGAATGAGACAGGGATGGGCTGTGACAGAGAGAGTTCCAAAATGATCCAGCCAGACTTTGATAATGATGATTTTCCACCAGATTGAGAGGGTACAGCATCATCCACTCTGCTGGTAAGCAGTCAGCACAGTGGACTTCCTGAAGATGACCCAGCTCTGACCAATCAGCTGTCTGACCATCCACACTGCTCAATAGTATGGAGAGGACCGCTCCAGGTGAAGGACAGGATCAGATGGGCGCAGATTTACTTCCAACTACTATTTCATTAAAATGAAAAATGGAGAACAGATAAGCAGATCATGTGTAGTCTACTAGAAAAAGGGACAAACGAAATTGAGTGGAAAACAACACGAAAAAGTATAAGAGAGGGACAAAAGGTAGAACAAATAATGTAGGTTAGGGCCCCATGCCTTTCTTTGCGTAGGGTTCCAAATCTCCTAAATCTGCAACTGATTATTTAATCAAGTAAAAGTGGAAGTGACAGTAATAGTTTTCTTAAAATTCTTATTCCTAACTCGACTAAAGTATAACTTAAGACTGCCTAAATCTCAACTGACAATATACACAGATATAAATCAGAGTCAGTTTAGTTGCCATGTTGATTCATACAACAAGGAATTTGACTTTGGTCCACTTTGCTTTCAATTAGGACATTTTAAGTAAAAAGGATAAATATAAATATTAATATCACTTGTCTCACCTGCTGTTGCCAGTCTTAAGGAAGCCAGGGTGAGCTTCTGGTGGAGGATGTCTAGGTTGATTGTGTTGAAGGCTGAGCTGAAGTTTATGAACAGCATCCTGGCATATTTCTCTGGAAAGCCTCGGTTGTGCAGGAGAGAGTTAACCTGACTCTTGCCAGATGGATGTCGCTCCGCCTAACTTCACTCACATCCATCTGGGACATCTCCCATAGAGAGTGATTTCTCCAACCAATTTTATTGTCTAGCCAATCAGGACGCAGGGCTGGAGTTTCATAGATGTGACGTAGTGGAGAAGCGACCGTGATGTGAGACTGTTTTGATTCAGATAGCAATGGCGGCTCGCATCGAGGAAGCAAGCTTTAACATTGATGCTGCTATTTCTTCCGTGTTGTCCAATCTACCTAATATTGTTTCATTAAAAGACCATCAGAGAACGCCTCTGAAGGCTTTTGTTGGTGGAAACAATGTTTTAGCCCTTCTCCCGACCGGATTTGGCAAGTTTTGTTTTCCGGGGCGTGTCCTCGTCCGCTGCAGACGCGCCCCGGAGCAGTTAGCAGTTAGCGCGAACCATATTAGGAGGCCTTAGATTGAAAAGCTGCAGCACAACGCCAACCACAGAGATCACCATTGCTGTTTTTGTATCCTTGGCATGCATGTTAAGGGAGAGGAACTATCTACATTGGCTCGCACGCACAAACATGCCATTGTGTAGCCGGTTATGCAGAAAGGGGTATCAAGATGGAGCTGCTGCGAGGGGCGGGGGTGGCTTTAGACTTATCCACTCTGGGAGCAGGTGTCAAATGTAGTCGGTTTTGCAGCCGCTTCATCTGGATGGGACCCCCTAGTTGACCAAGAACTTTGTCGGATACAGCCAAACCCGACTTTGTCTGCAGCTTGGCTGCATCTTCTGCTGATCAAACTGCAGGGGTCCAGCAGTTTATTAACGGCACAAGTTTGTAGTCATTTAACCCAGTGACGGTGCAATTCTTGAGATCCAGGATGATAGAGCTTTTGAAGCAGAAGGTAAGGTCACAAAGTAGCAGGGACTAGCTGAAGATCCAAGTGAAAATGGGGGCCAAATGGTCAGTGCCCCCATGATGCATAATGGGGAGACATTGTCGGGTACTGGACCTTTTGTAGCCTCTTGACCATGCAACAGCCTGTTAACATCTTCTTCAGAGATCATAAATCCTGATAGCGGGTCTGGGGGCCATTGTTGTATGGTGAACATTTATGTCAGGGTGCAATGTGGACGAGTTGGTGCGAAGTGTGACTGGCTGCCTTTCAGACCCGCAGTAGAAGGCGTGTATGGTCAGATCTGCCAGACGAGGGTAGGATGGAGGAACAAACTCATGTAGGGTTTGATGTTTCTCAAAGCATTCCATTCTCTAGCTGGGTTGTTAGTTGAAAAACTGCATTTTTGCTTCTCGCCTTGCCATATTTTGACTTTTATTGCTTTGGCATAATGCAATGAAAATGAGCATTGTGATCAAACCAAACCTTCCGTTAAGATATATAATTTGCACTTTTGTACTTGAGAAGGAAAGACTAAAATTAGAATTTGAGTGTAAAATTTAGAAATTGAGACCGGTAAATGTTTCCATTCTATTTTTCTATTTTTTTCTGCCAGCTTTTTTGCTCATGCTTTAGCTCTGTCCATCACATTGAATTTTACAGGCAATTATTTGTCAAAGCCATTTTATCGTTATCATGTGTGCCTATAGCACACATGATAACACAAACATTTTCACAAAATGGCTCAGATGCATAGAATTTAAGATATTCAGTGGGATTCTGCCTATTTTCCAAGAACAGAAAACGTTTGCAGTTAACTTGAATCAACATCATCACAGGACATGTGCAAAACACATTTAGCTTGGAGGGGACATAAAAGTAAGATCAAGTGGATAGAGAAAACACAACAAATCATTTGAACCACTGTGCTTGCTGCTGACAGGGCATTTTGGTTTTGGCAGGTGCTCATATTAAATCAATAGCTTGAAGTGGGAGAGTTTTATTGAACTAAATGATATATATACGATTAACAGCTGGGGGCACTGCATCAAAATGTAATAGGTGCGTAAATAAGACACTGATGATGAGGAATACAAAGATGTAGATTGGGCTATTTTAAATTTATTTAGCAAAATTGCTGGATATGAACTAGCTGTTCTATTGAATGGATAAGTCCAATGGTTAGATAGGTGAAGGGGAGTTAGGCACTTTTTTTTTACTTAAAGTTTTGGCATTCTATATTTTTTAGTGATATTTCCAGACTTGGAAAATTTCCAGATTTGGACATTTCCAGATGTCAACATCTTTGATGGCACCCCTTGAAAAGGTTGGAGAACAGCTTTATGATAAACTCCTCTTTGCCATAGCAAAACCTTACACTGAGAACAGTTTAATTCAAGTTCATTTTAAATAGGAAAAAGTATCCCATGTATCAGCCACCTGCCCATCAGCTATGGACTGCCCCAAGCCCCGTGAAGCAGTTCCTCTGCGGTTCCTCGGCCCCAAGAAAAAAGAGCAGTTCAACCAGGCCAATCCCCAGGTGGGCGATTCAAACTATCCTTCCACTTATTGATGACAGCGACGACATGTGGCACTCTCCAGGTGAGCCAGACACTGACACACAGATACCAATTTTTTTTTCTGTAAATGATTTTGCACATTTTCTGCACTATTCTTTACAAGGTTTTTACTTCAGTGCATATTTATTTACACATTGTTTTGATAGCAACTTATTGGAAAGGTTTTCATATTCTTGTTTTATTGAATATACAGTTTTAGTCATGTGGTTTATTAGTTTTTTTTATTGATAAGTATTTTTTCAATAAAATTGTTGTTTGAGACAAAAGGACACAATTCAGCTCACTTTCTCTTAGTTTTATCAACAAACGTCATATTTTTTTATTTGACCAGATTCCCTTTTATGAGGTGTAAAAACACATTTGGCACAGTTTTGGCACATTTTGGCACCACTGTGCCTAAAATCACAGGTCTGCCTGGAAAGCTGCCCACTAAAACCTGTGGAATAAATATGCTTCATCTGACTCTGTCCAGATTTGTTGCAGTTATTGTCAAGATGTGGATCTATAAAGTCTGAGGCTTCTTCTATAATTTCAAAGGGGGTTACATAATGTTTTGCAGTGGGCAGATGACGTCGAGTGTAGCAGGTGGTTTATTTACAACAAGAATAGTGATATTCTTGTTGTAAGAGTATCAATCTTTGCAAAAATCTCAAGAAATAACTCAGAGGTTAACATGGCTCAACAGATCATAACTGAACTTTAAACAACTACAGTTCACGTCAAGTGCACTCACCTACACTGACCTGATTCTCTGTTCCCTCCTGAACATCTCAAATTTCTCTGCTTAAATATTGTGATTTTCAAGCAGACAAAATTGCCTCCAATGGACTCTTCCATAAACAGGTACTCCTAAAACAGTTTCCGCTTGAACTCACTAATGTTTCTTTCAATGCGCTTTAGCAACATCTTTTTGAGTATGGCTATAACAATATCAAATTAAATCTACACAGGATGATTCTACACAATACCTAAATTTGACTGCGTTAAATTTAACTAGTTGTCTTTCCCCCCTCTTCACCTGGTCACTTCCTGTGGCATCAACTCTTAACAGGAAGCTATAATTACAGGACATGAGGTGTCTTGAAAAGGAAAAAGAGCAGTATTGTCTGATAAATGTTTTAAGGAAAAACATTTATGATTCAGGTTATAGATTTATGTTGCATTATTTATTGGTAACAGGTTTAGCCAAAATAATATAGTTTTTTTTTTTGGAGCACGTTTGTCCTGATCCACACTCCATACTGGTTGGTGGCGGTAATGCACCATATAGTTGTTTGCCAACCGCCAATAAACACAAAAAAAGAAGACGACAGAACATGAGGTAACACTTCATCAATAGTGGTCCCATCTGAAAAATGTTCTTTGATGCTTTTGTGTCACAAAAATATAAATTTTTACATTTACACTTCATAACTTTAGAGCTGTAGATATGTAATTTCAGGCGGAAATTGCTCCTAAAACCCTCTGGACTTAAGGGGTTAACAGCAAAGAAAAAAGTATTTTGGCTTGAAAACACAATGTGTGAATTTATTTACACATTGTGTAAATATCGCAGAGTTATGATTAATAATTTAGCTTCATTGACACAGATAAATGTATTCAGGGCATGTGAGAGACCCTCCAAAATGACGGCCATGGTGGCTGTGCCATTCCGTGAAGCATCTATGCATACTACGTCTGTGCTCCAATGCCCATACCAAACATTGGGCTTATTTTTTGTAGAGCTGGTTGCTTGTTTGTCTGAAAATATCTGGCAACACTGGTGACCAACTGTGTCAAATGCAGCACTGAGATCTAACAGGACAAGTGTATTATCTGAGGCCAAAGAATATCATTGTATCAATATTAGGGCTGTCAGTTTTAACGTGTAATCAGCTCGTTAAGTTTATTAGACCACAACGGCAACAATTTTTTTGACGCGCATTAATCGCGCATCAAAACACACACACTGTTCCCTAATGTTTTTTTTTCCCTTGGCACTTTCCGTAGTTCCAAGAATGTTAGAGACTGTAGCAAAACAGACCTGCACTTACTGTTGCCTAGCCTGCTTTTTTTATGTGCCTGTGGGCTTCTTTTTTCTAAAGTCGTTTGTAAATTTCATCAGTCGTGGGTTGCGTTTTTTTGGGGCATGTTTCTGAAAGTGAAATTGCTTATTTGGGCTCTAAAATAAGTGGTGCTGCCGCACTACAGACACTTTGAGTATAACGAGCTGAAATATCCCTCCGCCTCATCACGTGCTGGAACGCATCCTCCTCTAGACTGACATGGTAGCCGAGGGAGTAAAGGCAGAGGGAGCAGCTCTGTCCGTATTTCCTGCAGTTTACGGTTGGAATAACCAGTAATAACTGCTGAAAGTAGATTACGCGGTGCAGATAACCATTTTGAGCAGAGATTGGTTCTGAAGATGAGTTTTTACATGCTGATAACATTGCAGAAACCGAGCCCATAAATCATACTATGGTGCTTATTAATTTGTTGTCTCTGTATTTGACAAACTAAGGCTGAATCACGTTGCCAAACGAAGTACCCTGGAGTTACAGTGTCAGCACATGAAGCTATGCTAAACAGTTCTCTTTTAAGGATATTGAGCTCCTGCCACACTTGCAAGCAAAGTATAAGACTCTGGAATGACATGGAATTTAAAGCCCTTTTCCAGGCTTTTAAAAAAAAAAAACTTTGTATAAATGTGGATATAACTATTGTTGGTGTGAAAGCTCAAGATTAGTTGTGTGAGAGAGAGTGAAAAATGAACAATAAAACTTGTGGCTTCATGTAAAATGTAAAATGCATTAATTTATATGGTAATGCTTAATACAATGCCTATCTCTGTTTAAGAGGCAAAAAAATATTTTGGCACGAAAACAGGTATTTATTTACACATTGTGTAAACATCAGGACGTTATGCTTAGTGATTTAGCCATTGTTGGCCAGAATGTAAATTTTATGGCACCAGGATGTTTTCATTCCAATTCTGAAAAGTGCTTGAAAGATAAAAAATAAATATATATTTTTTACAAGCATGTTTTTTATTAGTGTCATTTATTGTAAAAAATCATATTAAAATGCCCACATAGGGTTTTACACTTTCAGAAACAAATGGATAAAATATGCAATTAATCTTGAGTTAACTATTGACATTATGCGATTAATCGCGATGACAATTTGTAATCGTTTGACAGCACAAATCAATATCAAGTTGGAGTTGAAGAATGATAGTATCATCAACTGCAACTTCATGCTGTTAATCGAACTGCAGGGGTCCAGCTTACATGTATGCTTGGGGACACAGCCATGCAAGGAAGGCTTTGCAGAGTTCCCCACGCTCAACAGGCCAAGCCTGAACCAGTGTTCAACCGAAGATCCCAGCTGGTATTTATTATAGAGCAGCTGCCCTGAACCAGTTTTACCCTGAAGCAATTTCGTCCAATCGGATAGCCCAAAGACAACTGAACTGACAGAGAGGCACAGATTTGGCAGATAAATGAACAGGGAAAGTTTAGAATGTTTTACTTTTAATGTGTTTCACTGTTTTGTTTTAAGGTTTGACTGAGTAAAAAGACCAAGCTTACAGGCTAGCTCCCGCTAGCATTCTTTAAACAAAGCCTTACTGATGTGTTTTGTTTTCTGTTTTACGGTTATAACAAACTTTATTTCCATCCATCCTCTTCCGCTTATCCAGGGTCGGGTGGCGGGGGTAGCAGTTTCAGTAGGGAGGCCCAGACATCCCTTCCCCAGCCACTTGGGCCAGCTCCTCCAGGGGAATACCATGTTACTGCCCTAGTAAACTTAACTATGCCGTTTATACCTAATGCTAGTCTTCATCTCACTCTGCTCATAGCACTAGCTCAAATGGTACTATGAGTATTATTACAGCATTAATGTTGATTTTGTGGTGTTTTGTGTAACTTAATGTTAACTCATCAAGTTAATGTAAACAACGGCCACAGGAAATGCCCTGACACATAATTTATGGTTGATTGTTCGCTACAGCGCCCTCTAGCTTCCTAAGCAACAGATTTGAGTGAATTACTTCCAAGAGAAATAATTACCTTAATAAAGATCAAGTGTCATAAAGGTTATTGATTTTTATTTAGCAAATCATTCTTTAATATGTTATTCCCTCAAATAATGTTTTACCTAACTCAGGATTGGCATTGTGAATGGATTTAAAACACATGTCAAATTTTGTTCTAAATTAGTTAAAGGAGCAATGAGTGATTTTTGAGCACTGTCTGTAGACTAAAACAAGATGTGTGTCAGGCCAAACCTCTCTCTAGCTCCGCTCTAGCACTCGGCACCCATTTCCCTTTCTTGCCCATCGGCTTGTATTTGCCTAATTGCAAAGGATAAAAACACAACAAAACAGCATCACCTTTCATAGGATAATGTTGAGTGAAGAAATAACTAACTCAGAACTTTCTAATGCTGTTGGCAAGAGAATGTTTTGATCCGATGGGCGTGCTCTCTGCCATTTTATGCCTGGAGATGGCATTTTATGGGCAAAGAGGGGTCATACGTGCACCTGAATCGCCAACGCGGTTTATTGGAGAACAACACAGAGAGATAGTGTGTGACATTTAACCATAGCCCATCTAAAAGATACATTTAGTTCTTCACAAAACTATTTTTGTTCTATCTAAATTGATGAAACCTAGCTTATTGTTCCTTTTAAGCTAATTTAACCGCATTCCACAGACTTTAAGATGAACTCTGGTTCTTTAACTTGGATCTGCTGCAAAGACCAAGATTCACTGAATCATTCAACTATTTTATTTTGTCTTTTTGTTATGTTCTGTGTACATAGTTCCCCAGCTTCTTTTGTTATTTTAATTTTGCTTAGTTGTTTAGTTAAGTTTCGCTAGCCTAGTAGAGATGATTTGTTGGTTGACATAAATGGTTAATTCAGATGAACAGCATTCAATAGTGGTGTTTTCTGGATGTTCATTTATTTTCTGTTAATAAATTCTTAGTTGTCACTCCTTTATTCCATATGTTTGCAGAGTTTGATGGTAGAAGAATGCCTGTGCTCGAATCATTCCTTTCAACTATTTTCCTAATATCAGCTGTTTAGACTGATATTCCTTGGAAAATTCCTAGCAGACCGATGGTTATTTATTAAACATTAAATAACTTAAAGTGCCTAATGGCACAAGAGAGATTGTGCAAAGGACAATGTCCTAAGCTATCTATCTCTATTTGCAGCAAGGTTGTAAATGTTACAGGAAAAAAATATTGAAATAA
The DNA here is from genome assembly GCF_011125445.2 of Fundulus heteroclitus. Classification (NCBI taxonomy): domain Eukaryota; kingdom Metazoa; phylum Chordata; class Actinopteri; order Cyprinodontiformes; family Fundulidae; genus Fundulus; species Fundulus heteroclitus. Next base: position 17,180,416 of record NC_046368.1, read on the forward strand.
ATGTTTTCCCACTAGCAAAACAGGGCTCGATGAAGCATTAACACAGGAGTTACCAACAATTATGCCACAGTATAATTTATAAAAAAAACTAATAATGAAATTAAAAACATTTAATTTACCCACTGAATAAATGTAGTTATTTTAAAGGTTGGAGTTTTCTAGATTTCCCATTGTAAAATTTTAATACAGCAGTGACATATTTATTTTAAGGCTTTGTACACATCTTTACCAGGGATGCCAACAGATTTGTATGTGATTCCATCAACCATGTGAGTAAAATGTCCATTCATGACTGCTGTACAACAATATGAATACGTGGAAGTGAATACATGTTATTTTAAGCACCAGTTGGTTTTATATGATATCAAAAAAGTGACATATTTGGTATGTATTGATATATGTTGAAAAGCACTTTATACTATAGTAATTTCCAAGTCAATCCAAGTATTGATTTATTCAAACATTCCAACAAATAAGAAGGTAAATAATGAACTCACATTGATCTGTATTGTCAATGTGGCCTGCCCAAGATAATATTACATTAATTTACATACAAACAAAACTATACAAACATGAGTGCACAAAAAAAAAACATCTATATAATTAGACACAAAGCAGTGTTTTATACAGGGATTGGAAATACATATGAAAGGAACTTTGGAAGCCCTGTGAAGCACACACTAATGCACATAACACAGCAGAGCAAAGACTTCAAGTCAAAAAACAAGTTCAGCAGTGTGTGCTTAAACAGTAATGAAGAGCATTAGGCATCTGTAGTGTCTACTTTTTCCTTGAGCCAACATCTTGTTTTTTGTGCAAGAAAAATCACTTTGCTGTGACAGATAGTATAATGTCTGTTGATAAAAAAAGTGTCTAAGATAGATTTAGTAACTCTGCTATTTTATTTTGTAAGGCAGATTATTGTCCTTGGCAATGGTTAACTGGCGCAAGTGGGCATTGTCTACCTTTTGTACAGTAGTTAATTTAAATATAAGGCTGTATCCTCATCATAAAAAGATGAAGATCTTCCCACTGAGTTTTAAAATATGTTCAACATAAGAAATATATTGTTTTTCATTTATAAATTCGTACTACTCTGCCCTAAATGCAGTATAAAAATCTATTTTTTTTAATTATGGTTTTAATATATAATTTAATAAAGATTTATTTTCATATTGTGCCCTATTTATAATATTGTTCTTTTCCTTTCTTTGTTTTATTTGATGCTGTGGCAGTATATTTTCCCCCCAGAGTTTCCCATCCTCCATTAATATAGCTTTAAAGACATGATAAAAAAAGGCCTTGTCTTCTCTCTAAACCTTCGGGATTTAGTTCTTAGTGTTCTTGATCAGGATTGTTTGGCAGTTTTGTCTAGCTGAAAGTAAATCTTTTGTGGTAGAACTTGGCTGTATCCTTTGGGAGTGTCAGATTTATAGAAGTAACTATTATGAGTGACAGGAACCAGAGCAGGAAACCGTAGACTTTGTTACATATTGGTTGCATGCTGACTGGAAGGCTAGACATAGTTGAATGCTTTTTTTCAGAAGAAAAATGTTTAATGTGAACAGGTGTTACCCTAAAGGGTATACATCCAATCTGTGCCAAGAGCTTGAATTTATACCCTTAGTGCAAAATTGCAGTTTATCCTATATGGGTTGAAGAGTCTTCACTGTACTGGGAGCCATAGTTCCATGAGTCAACTTTATAATCCCTGGGGACATTGTCCCTAGTGGAAACTGTCCGAAAAACTGGAAGTTTGCCCCCTTGGGCATAGCCAAGAAATCTAGCAATTTTAAGATTCTGCTTACTGTTGGAGTGAACTCCAGCAGTGAGAGTCAGTTACCATTAACACAATATGACCATGGTGTGTACAGCTGCCGAACACATAGCACACAAAACCCCATCATTCCCTGATTATTATTCCACATAATGTTCTGAAATGCACAACCTGTGAATGTGAATCACAGGATTTAAAACAACTTGAATTTTGTTTAAACATTGGTTATGTATTAAATAACCTTCAGCAGATAGTTAATACTGTAAAACACATGTTTGGCAAGGAAATCTTGGTTATTAGGTTTCTATACCATAAGAAGTTGGCACTTAAATTTTCAAAAGCGATACAATATTCAAACATATTACAAATGACAGAAGGAAGTCTATCACATTGCAAGCAATACCAGTTTCATATTAACTTCAATAGTATGATTGTAGGTATGGGGTAAATTGTACACTTAAAAATTGTCAAAGAATATATAGAGTATTGCATCAGCTGCAGTCATCAAATTAGAGCTACTGGCAATACTTTATATGGAAGAGAAAAGTACAAACGCTCTTTTCCACCGCTGGTCATCAGTCGCACTGAAGGGGAAACAATCTCTCTCTGTCTGTGGATCTGAATGGGGTTCAGATACGCGCAAACATGTTCATCTGAAAACAAAGCTATGTCTGCAGTCTGTCTTCTGTGTAGTCAGATGGTGGAGTAAAGAACCAGCCTATACAGAAACCTGGTTCTGTAATTTTCCTCAGTTTTTGCAAAACCACATGAGGCAGTTTCCCAACGGCTGGACAATACCTAAATGTTGGGACAACCCTCTCCACACTGGAGCCCACAGCCTCTCAGAAAGCCTAAGGAAACACTTCTACAAAGCAGGGTTCTCCATGCCCCACAGGCCAAATGCAATCTATTGGAGCCTGTGTAAAGCGCCTCCCAGGCCAGGGTTCACAAGTATTTTCCCCTTTGCTAGCTGCTTGCTCACCGGTCTGAGCTAGCTTTGGCCTGGAGCAACTTCTTGGAATAAGCAGGGAAAGCTTAAAATTGTTCACTCTTAATGTGTTTTACTGTTTTGTTTTAATGTTTGACCTACGGGGGTCGGCAACCTGCGTCTCTTTAGCGCCGCCCTTGTGGCTCCCTGGAGTTTTTTTAAAAATGTGTGAAAATGGAAAAACATGAGAGGGAAAATATATTTTCCATTTTAGTGGTGTTTCTGTAGCAGGGAAACCCCGAGACAAACATTCTCAATGTTTTACAATGATGTAAAATGTGTAGAATACATATTACATTTCAAAATATGTGTCAACGGAGATTTGCGTCACAAGCTGTGACACGCCAGGCGGGTCGCTGTTGTAAACAAACCGGTTGGTGTGTGATGAGCCATGTATTCCAAAGGGAAAAAGAAAAAGATAGCTAAGGAGAACAGAGGATTCAACAGTTCTTGGACCGAATATTTTGCTTTCATTGGTTATTTCACAGTAAATTGAGCAAAAGACAGCTATTTCTGCCCTGCGATGGACTGGGGACCAGTGTTCCCTCTAAGCTGCGCGTGTGGGTAATCGCGCACAGCATCTGGCTTCAGCGCGCACAACAAATCTATGCTGCGCAGAAAATAAAATCCAAGCTAAACTGTAAATAAAATAGTAATAAACCAAGTTATTTTGTACCATTTTGCAATTTTGGTGAAACGATGTTCCACAGTCGCGCTCTGTGAGCGCTAGTTGCTGATCAGAGCGCACCGCTGATTGATTGGTGGGGCAGACGCCTTCATAGTTGGGCAGGTTGCGGTGAGCGTCTTTGTTCTGGGCCCGTTTCAGAAAAAAATGGCCGATCTTCCCTAAGTAGAAAGCTGCTGCTCTGAGTAGTTCTTCCTCCCTATGTCATACTCGGGTTTTCGGTGATATCAGTCAGGTAACTTAACTTAGTGTCCAACCAACCATGACTACAACGCGAGCACGAGCATGAAAAAAGCCCTGATCAATGGAACGCAGATAACGTGCTTCACCATGGTGACGACTGGGAATAAGCCTTAAAGTGTGCATTTCCCGCGAGTGGAATTATAATTTTTTAATGAAGGCATATGGAGAATATTTAACCATAAGAAATTATGCTGTTGCTGCTGAAAAAGTGAGTTGGCTTGATATGAGAGTTATTTGATGGAGAATTAAAGTTGTTTTCTCACACTTCACTAATTCAACACAAAAGGGGGAAGTGGGGAGGGCGCATTGATTACATAAAGCATTGTAAGGACATGGCAGCCAATCATGATGAAGTTTATTCAGGATGGTTACGTTTTTTTATGTTTAAACATACTCAACTAAATCATTAATTGGCTAGATTCAGCATATGCAATTAATAATGGGATGGTGTGAGTTATTGAAATAACTGATATGTTCATCTTTTTGCGTGGAAGAATCCCCAGGATGGGAACATTGGCTTTTTGAGATCACAGCTATCTGTAGCAACTGATCGAAGTGGAAGAAAGTTGCCCCCTGACAGTTCATACGAAAGTCATCCTACAGATTGTGGCCCACGGCCTAATTTGCACAAAACCAAAGAGAAGAGGATAATGCACAGAAATTAAGCTAAAACTCTTGTTTTATTTTAAATACATTACCTTTTAAAGGGCTGCTGTTTTATTGCACTCTGTTGCCCAAATAAGGGGCACTGGGTGGGGGGGGGGGGGGGGGTTGTTGTGTTAGTGAGCATTAAAGATAACTGCACTTTATTTCCATGGGGATGTCTGAAGTTGTAGGAGGCCTGTTGTGCATGTTAAATTGTTGTTTTTTCGAATCCTCAAAATAAAAAATTACATAAAAAAACCTAATTTCTTCATTATTTATCAAATATAATTTGTTAATATTGTTAATATTGTTATGGAAAGTAAATTTAAAGCCTCACCATACAGCAGTATAGTCAAGTGGTGCTTTATTCTCTCCAGGATGTGCTGCAGGGACAATAAAAATTAAACATGAATGCTCATTATGTATTTGTAGCCTACTTAGCCATTTGATAGTAGGCTAACATAGCTAATATAGACACAGCCCATGTTGCCTTTATTATAAGGCTTATATCAGACTTTAAATTTTTTGCGGCTCCAGACAGATCTGTTTTTTGTTTTTTTTTGGTCCAATGTGGCTGTTTAAACATTTTGGGTTGCTGACCCCTGACCTATTAGAAAGACCAAGCTTACAGGCTAGCTCCCACTACCGTCTTAGAAAGAATAGTATTAGACTTAGACTTAGACAACTTTATTTGTCATTTTGTATGCACAGAGTGCGTACAGAACGAAATTCCGTTGCATACATCTAGTAAATTACAGTATAAAGTGCAGCAGTGATTAAAAGTAAACAATTGAAATGTAAACAATTGCAATGTAAACAATGCTGGAGAAAGAGACAATGTGCGATCACAGTGTACAGGTGAGTAGTTTAAAAACCATTTGTATGTGCAGAATGATTGTGCAAAGGGCATTTGTGCAAGAGTGCATTTAGAAACTAAGTTCGGCAGCATTTGTAATGCTAGATAGAGATGCAATGATGTAAATGTGCAAATGAGGTGCAGAGTCCAGTTTATAGTACAGCAGTTTAACAGTCTAATGGCGACAGGGAAAAAGCTTTTGCAAAACCTGGTGGACCTGCAGCGGATGCTGCGAAATCTCTTCCCAGAAGGCTGCAGGGAGAATAGTGCATGGTGGGGGCGTGAGGGGTCACAGATGATGTTACAGGCTCGGGACACGCAGCGCTGAGATTAAATGTCCTTAATGGAGGGATAAGGAGCTCCGATGTTCCCTTCTGCTGTCCTCACCACTCTCCTCACGTTCTTCCAGTCGGAGGCACTGCAGCCTCCACACCACACAGAGAGACAGCTGGTCAGAATGCTCTATATGGTGCTTCTGTAGAAGGTCGTGAGGATGGGCGGTGGCAGGTGGGCTCTCCTCATCCTCCGCAGGAAGTACAAGCGCTTCTGTGCCCTATTCACCACAGAATGCTGATTTTTACGGATACAACAAACCTTAATTTCCATAAGGGTTTCATACACCAATGGACCATTGATGTCTGTGTGTTCTGGTCCATTCATTACGACAAATATATCTTAAAAGCCATTGCTGAGCTACCACTAGCATGTGGCAAAAGCACCTCTTGCTTTTGTCACAGCTAAATGTCCCAAGATGGATTATTGTGTGCTTGTGAACATACAAATGCTGCAAGAATTCAGCTTGCCTTTGCAAATAGTTTGTTAATTTTGCTTGTTTTTCTTGGTTTGAATATAGGGCTTTTACATCCTCCTGCTGGTGATTTCACTGATATGGTCTCTTGCAGAAGTAATCATACCTCTTAAACATTTTAACATGTCACAGAGCCTATTCCATAAAATCTAGTAAAATGGAATTTAATTGTATGATTGCAATGTGACAACATTAGGGAAAAGTTTCATGAGTATGAATAGTTTCACAGGGTACTATACTGTATTTTTGAATATTGTATGGCGGTCACGGCCCAGAGATTTTACAGAGGACTGCAAATGATACAATTAAGGTTAGTTTATGAGTTAGGTTCTGTGAAGTTAATTTTTATTTTCAATGCCCTGCTTGCAGTAGATAGTTGACGAGTGAAGGTACAGACTGTGGGGAAAAATAACCTTCCTAAGAAAAACACTTAATTATATTTGTTTAACCAAAGGTTTGATAAAAGAAAATTATGACAAAAGCAGTAGTCCCTTTATACTGCCTAAGTTTGCAAAACGTATGATTTGTGGATATTTTAGACCAGTAGATAATTATAGGATTCAAAAATACAATATAAAGTCCCACAATGTACCAGTTACTTGAACAATCCCAAGATGTTTGATGTTTGAATTGTTTTGGTTAGTAAAAATGTATTTATTTTCAGCCCTGTTCTCAGCATAAAGGAATTTGTTTCTTAGTTTCACGAGGCTGAGAGCATACTGACCCCTCTCTACTGCATGTAGGACACAGAGTGCTCGGAATTATTTCACTCAACTTCACTTTTAAAAGAAAAGTATTGTTCCGGTGAGAATCTATAGAAGACTATTGATTGAGAAGAAGCAACCTTGATTCTTGATTTTATCTTCCACTTCCCACAGCTTACCAGCAATGTGAAAGACTTTGAAGAGTTGTTATTGTGGAACATATATTAACCAGGGCTGACTGAACAGACTTCTAGGCACAAAATCAAGTGTTCTGCTTATGTGAATAGGATTCTCAGAAGGGTGGAGAGTCATAGCATAGTTAGTCATTCATATTAGCCTCATAAAGTGTGGTAGACCTTTAATTGTCATATAAGCCAAAGTAATTCAGATGTTTTGGGTTTCCTGAAAGAAATTAAACAGCTTTGGGTCTGCCATTCATACAATCTAATTTTTCCTGAAAAACATCAAGTGGAGACAATATAATAAATCTTTCAATTGAATATTGTTGCCTAGGGTTGTTTGAAGCATTATGGTACAGAAATATGCATAGTTCTTGTTGCCCAATTAAAATAGGTGTGCATACCTAAGTATAGAAATGGGGCAAATTAACTTGAAACAATGAGAATTACAATTTAAAACAAGTTGCAAGTAGGCATCTTTCATGACATCATACAACTTTCTTTTCTTTTGCAGTGTTTTTGTGCTGCATATAGCATAGCATGACTACCACAGAGAAACAAAAGCGCTCTCAGCATTTTACATTGGCACAATTAAACGCAACATGTTGCTCCTGCAGCTGCGCAAGTCATCCGTATTCACCACCCATCTGCTGCTTTCAGGGAGCTTGCATTCATAATTGGAACCGTTGTTCTTTTTGAAAAAATAATAATAAAATAAAAACAGAACAATTTTAGGAAATCATCTGAAGAAAAAAAGAAAGATTAAAAGTGCCGGACACGTCTCATGTTGCAACCACTGGTTTCACAAAATTATGGGCTAATCTACTCTTGGGGGGGGGGGGGGGGTTATTATCTCATATTGTTAAATATGGAGGATGGCTTGTTGTCAATTCTTTGTGCCAATGATGCCTAGAATTGTTTTGTAAATTAGGCTTCAAGTAGTTTGATCTAATAACATTTAAATATTTGTTCTGCTTTCCGTTAAAGCAATAAACAATATAAAATTGTGGAAATAGACAATAGTATGCAAAATTTTAAACTAAACTGACATGCTTCTTTTCTGTATTCATTTTTCTTATAATAGATTCTTTATAAAAGAGATTTTATAAAATGTTTTTATTTTTTATTTTGAATGTAATGTGGCATGCTTCTTTTAAATATTTGTCTTATAATGGAATTTGTATAGTAGTGTTTTTATGTGTGAATGTACTATATTTTTAACAACTTAGCATTTGAATCGTGTATTTCGTTTTTATAAATCTGCAATATGAGATTTGTATAAATATTTATTGTTCCATTAACAATCCATTAATTCACAATGAGGCCATCTCACTGTATACCCCAAATGCAGAAAAAAAAGAATGTGCATCTAATTTGCAAATATGTAGGCTATAACACTGACATTGTAATGCTACAGCAAAACAAATATCTGAAATATTATGTGTACTTTCTTCATATGATATAATTGGGGTTGCTACTTTATTTTTTGACAATAATTCAAACTGTTTTATACAATCATAATATGCAACATGAATCATTTAAAAGTGTAATCTGTTTTTTTTTCTAGCAACAGATTTATGCCTTCACACATTGGATCTCGTGGTCTCTGTATCAGTGACCTCAGCTGTCTTACTGTGATACATTAGTATTTTTGATTGGAATATCTTGAAACAGTTTCTATGTGTGTGAATGTGATATAAAGCTCTCAACCGTCTTTACAATGCCATCTGGTGGTAATATTCTAATCAAAACTGAAGTGTGACAAAAATCATGTTGTACTTATGGAAATCTCAACATTTATATTGGATATCCTTTTGTGTTTTTTTTTTTTTTTTTTGCTAAGCATTCATTTTCATGCAAATACTTTAGGGGCAAAGAAAAGTAAGCAAACTGGAAATAATGAATTTATGTATTTGATAAAGGTAGTAAAGACAAGGGCACACTTTTATCTTGGAAATATGTTTTCATAGTCCGGTCAGCAATTCCACTATAGACTGTTGTGTTTGAAAAAGAGATCTTTTATTTATTGTGTGTGTGTGTGTGTGTGTGTGTGTGTCCTGTCTAGTCATATAGCGTTAAAAGTTGTTGTCTTAAACCCAAAGAGAGCCAAACAGATTTGACTTGCACAAGTGGAGCCTTACTGCTTTCGCCATAGTGCTCCGGCTGATTTATATATGCAGAAAAGCTTTTAGATTCTATGCTAGGACTATTTCATGTTCAATGGACACAGAAAAGGGAACGTAGAAGAGCAGAAAAGAAGAGAAACAGATGATACAAAATGCTAAAAGGGAGAAAAGGTGAAAGAAAAAGAGGAGAGCAAAGGGAAAGAGTATACAACATCAGAGTTTGATTCTACAGAGTCCTCACCTCTGGGGCAGAGTAAGCCACCAGAGGTGAGGACTACACAGATGCCTTACCACCCCCAATTAATGTCCTGTGTGTTGTCAGAATGTTATACATGAAAGGGTCTAAGATGTATGATAAAATTGGGGCCAATGACGTCACAAGACAGCAGGCCTGGGAAATCCTCCCCCAATCACCAGCGACACCCCCACACCCAAGGTCCTAACTGTGTGGCAGCGTGATGGAGCAGGCAGAGGGAGGTGTCTGGGGATGGGGAGGAATGAATGGGGAGCAACATGCCCTCCCAGGAAGTCAGCTGCCCCACTGACTCCAATAGGCACCCCCGTTCCCCAAAAATCCACACACAGAGGGAGGCACCGCTAGCAGCACTACCATAGTCCACAGGGCCAGAGATAAGTGGCAGAGCCTGAGAGCCAACCATAAACCAAGACTAACACCATCCCCAAACCCACATACCCACCCTCCAGACCGTCTGGGGGGAAGAAAAGGAGGAAAAAACACTCAGCCAGCCTACCGGAACAATGCATTGTCGTTGCCCCACAGCCTCTCGTTTGCCCCTGTTCTGAGGATGTCTGAAAGCAACTTATTTTGGTAAGGGTCTCTTTAAATGCAAAGGAGGCCCTTCACACCCCGCGACCTATCCAGGTAGCATAGCATCCACTCCACCCCATTCTGCCATTTTGAAGTATGCTGGGGGTGTAATGATTTGTGAGTTAATACACCCAACAACTGAACATTTTCACTTATCCAGTTTTTGCTTTGGCATGCTTAAGCTTGGACTACAAAATTCTGGTGGGAAAAAAAAAGGAAATTAGTGAGCGGAAGTCCATGACCTTGTTTAGCAATTACACAGCAAATACTGTGACATAATTGTCCAAAAAACATAATAGAGCAGGCTGAACGGCTTGAAAAATATGATCCAAACAGAATATAAAGCTATCTATGCAATATCTGGACTGGCTAATTTCAAAATTGCAGCACTAGTAGAAGCTCCAAGTCCACACAAAAATGTATTTAAGGCTAAAAAGTGGATTGTGCATGTCATATCGCCTTTAAACAGCTATCAACTACTTTTATTATCAGCAATAATTTTTTATAACCTAGTTTAGTTCAGTTCGTAATGCAGAATATATTTCTCTCATAATCCAACAAATGATATAAGGGTTTTATTTTGAACAGTAATTGTAAACTTCATATTGAAAATCAAAATTACTAATCCTCCTCAAAAGGCCAAAATAAACTTTCATGTTGAATTAACCTACTAGGTTTATTGTTGCTAGCACATACTCTGGGCGTGAGCTGCCTTACATGAATGCACTTCTAGTTTCGACATTACAGTCAGACAGTCTTTTAGACAGCTCAGGGGTCCCATCAGGTAGTGACAGTGTACCGTTATCCTCTGACTATCCATTGAGCGGAGGGGCTTCGCTGCTAACCAAAGTCGTACTTGCACATTTTAACACATTTATGAGCGTATTGTACCACATTAAATCGGTCAGTAAGCACAACAGTTATCACATATAAGGTGCACCGGATTATAAGGCGCATCATACATTTTTGATAAAATTTAAGGGTTTTAAGTACACTTTATAGTACCAAAAATAAGAAAAATATAAAAAAAGTATTTAATTTTGAAGATTAACCTTTAGCTTTATTTTATAAAGTTCAATTGCTATCCCTGTTCATGACTGCACTGATCTTATTTAATATTTGAAACCAACTTAAAAGGTAACCCCCCCAAATCAGCTTTTTTTTTGCCAAGAACTGATTACATAGTTGTCCTATAGTACTGTCAACATATCCTAGTCATTTTTTTTGAAAAACTTATGGATATTTTTTTAAATTTTGCTTTTGTGTCAGTGTGGCACCCTCCTGGGTTTAATTTTCGATGTAACATTGCTTTCGGTTGATGTGATGTAATTCTGAGAGTGACGTTGGTAGCTCTGTCTTAAAAACCACACACACAGCTCTCTCCAGCTTGTGCCTCCATAGCGAGCACTGTTGCACTTTTCAAACCCTCTAGCAAATTGTTTTTCTCCAAAAAACAAATCTACCAACTTTTTATGAGTTATTGGAAATTTTACGTGAAAGCAATCTAACTTTTCTGCCGTTAGTGTCTTGAGGCACTCTGCCTTCCCTCGTATTGAAACCTGCCTGCAGTCAAAGCAAAGAGAAGATCAACCATGCCTTGTGTCCACCTTAGAAATAAGTCATGATGCGCAAAGGTGGCGGTGATCCTGCATGGTTTACAAAGCGGGAAATAAATATAATATATAACTAGACTGATCCTGTCCTCCATTACCTCTGCAGCATCGGGTTCGGGCTTCACTGGTCAGCGCCTTGAGCTTGCAGCTCAAACTGAAAATGCTCAGCCCCACTGGGCTCCACAAGCCTCCCTCAATCTCCGGGGATGAGGAGGGTGGAAAATCCTCCACCTCAAAAGACTGAACAATGGCATGACTACCAGCATAACTAGGGTTGGGAATTGATAAGAGTTTCACGATTCCGATTCCCTCATTGATTTTGTGAAACGATTCAATTCCTTATCGATTCTCTTATCAATTCCAATTTGGGGAAATTTGTTTAACCTCTTAAACAAAAATAGACATGGTATTAAGCATTTAAATTAGTATTACTTTAAATTTAACATTTTACAGACATAAAAAGACAACAAATAAACATTGAAGTACGGTTTATAGGTTGGGTTCTGCAATGTTTTAAGATGAGTATAAAACTCCTCTTTAGAACCAATCTCTGCTCAAAATGGTGACCTGCACCACCTAATCTACTTTCAGCAGTTATCATCAGTTATTGCAACCGTAAACTGCAGAAAATACAGGCAGAGCGGCTCATTCTGCCTTAACTCTGCTCCTGTCAGGATGAGCTGCAGTGCGTTATGAGGCGGAGGGATATTTCAGCGTCACTTAGTTTAGAGCCAAAACAATCGACTTCACTTTCAGAAACAAGCCCAAAAAAACTGCAACCCCACAACTCATGAAATTTACAAGCAACTTTAGAAAAAAGAAGACCAAAGTCGCATAAAATAAGTGGGCTTTACAACAGTGAGCATTCTATCAAAGTGTGTCATATCACTCCGCCCTTTTGGTCGGTAAACAAATGTTCCAGCAAATTCTGCATTATAAAAAAGAAAAACCTACCGAAAACTCTCGCTCTCATGTCATCTTGACATTCTTCTTCAAAATGTTGGCTGCATATGAAGTTTTTTCTCTCTGGCCAGAAGTTCGATGGCAAGTTGGCAATCCAACAAAAAAACCCATAGTGGATCATGAATTGGAAAGGTGAAAAAACTGTTTTTTTTTTCACTTTTACCCGATGTATTGGAACATCCAACGGCCATGCACGTTGCTTCAACAATAGCTCTCGTGAATTTCAATAGTGAAGTCCTCTTGAAATCCGAAACAATTGTTGTTGTAGAGCGCAGTGCCTTACCGCGACATTACGTCACAGGATGTGATGTTGGGCAATAATGGCCGCCCCCATACACAGTGATCAAGACGACAATTTATGCTTTTATTTTCTTATTGATTAATGCTAAATTCATTAAATCACCACGAACGTATTAGTTTTAGGTATAACTAATGATCCACTGATTTTTCCTTGTTGACCGGACTTTCGACCACTTTACCCGATGGGGCGACATTTTTTTTGTGTTGCTTTTCTAGACTTACGCCTGGTCACGTCATACTTGCTTAGTTAATGCCGTGTGAGTAACTTGCGTAAAACGTCACGTAAGCCGTGCTGCCCGGCTCAGGTGCTGCCTGAAATCGATAAGAGAATTGTTAAGCGAGCTGCCAAACGGTGCCATAGAATTGGAACACACGGAACCGGTTCTGAACAGGAACCGGTTTTCGATTCCCATCCCTAAGCATAACTCTGCTCACTCTTCATTATTAAATATGAAATCAAGCTTGCTGCTGCTTTCCCCCCATGCTGAACACAGTCCGCTGACCTACTGTTCCCGCAAATCCCCACCCACTTTGATGGAATTATTCAAATTTGTCTGGGTGTGGGAATATGCTTTAACATGGGGGTGAGTTACACTTTAAGTAGTAACACAAGGCAAAAAATAAAATACTTGTTTTGTGATATATTTGTTTAGAAAGTTTACAAAGATATTTAGTTGCTGGTGTAAGCCCATTAGGATTTCAAAACATATTCTAGTAATACATGGGAAAACTATTCATTAGAGTTAGACACTGAAACGCTTTGAAAAAGTTCACACAAGTACAAAGAAAAAATGCAAACTACAACATAAAAGAGGATATTTTTCTTTGGGACAAGACTATGGAAAATTCCACTGCTGTTTTGCCACTTCCATCCTATAAATGTAAATATGTTTACAATTCATAAATAAGCCTAAATTAATACAATGGCCCTGTCTGCTTTTGGTTAGGCTTGAATGCTACACTCGCTTTGTGCTTTGAGCAGCTTGCGGTTTTCTTGGGTTCTGTGTCAGATCCATCTTTCAACATCAATTCTTGCATCAGAAACTCAATACTCCAATAATAAATTGACAAACCCAGAGCCTCAAAACAGTTGGGCACAGACTAATAATCAACATCCTACTGGCTTTATCCATCAACAGCATTTCTTTAAGGATACTCCATAGATAGTTTCAGAAAATACGTATTAAGTAATACGCATTTTGGTTCATATTTATAGAAAAAAACACTGTAATTTCTGTGCAAATGAAATTAAGAGGAAGAGAAGTCCAGTCAGATTGTACAAACATTACATTTATCTAGGTGAGAATGACAATGTTTCAAGAGCAGAAAAATGGGTCAAAACATGCTGATGAGAGGAAGGAATGGCATTAAAAATCAAGACAGCTGCACTCACTTAACCAGACCCTTCTTAAGTAAAAAAGTTATTTGTACTTGATTTAACTTTGGTGTAATAGAGTCAATAAAGTTAGTAATAAACACCATTGGCATCCTGAACTATCAAAAAGTCTATGGAATAATGAGGTTCACACTCACTCAACTAATTGCATGATAGGATGTTAATTTAGGTTCAAGACACTTAAAAGTCAAAAGTTGTTCAAAAAGACAGAAAAAGATTGTGTCTTGTACTTTCAATTATGGATGTTATTATGTCATCTAAAAACATGTTTTTAATAATACAAGTAAGTAAGTAAGCAGCAGATGTGTTCTATTTTCCCATATGTAGTTTCCCTTTTGCCAAAAATGACAATTCAGTGGTAAAAAACAAAACAAAATGAGATATTAAATATTATATTTCCACAGTAAAGTATATTACTTATTAAGGTCTTCACCATCATTTTTGGGTATGCAGAACATTGTCTGTGATTTGAATAACTGCTCTGTCAGTTTTAATCGTGAAGCTGAGATGCTGACAGCCAGTGCTTGCAGGTGAAATATAAGCCTGTCATTCAGCACACGTATCTGTTCCACTTGCAGCTCCTGGTCCTCCGTAGGGAGACGGTGATACAGAAATGCTTTTTGTTGATATGTGCACAAGGATAGACAGATTTGCCTTAAGTATCTTAGCTAGTGTACAGCTCAGGGACATCAATGTGAATAGTTACATAGTCTGTAAAAACGTTGTGACCCCAGTTACCAAGCAACCGATACAACTAAATCAATCTCTCTGTTCCATTAGACCTTGAAAATATCAGCCATCTTCATTGAGCCCAGCATTTTCTGAAGCCAATCTGGTAATTTCTAAAAAAAATAAATAAATAAATTAAAAAAATATTCACTGAAAATATTTCATACCAAAAGGTAACAAAAACGAGGACAACTGATTGGCACAATGAAGAAACGTTGAAGGCTGAAGTGAGTGGAGGCAATTTTTCTCTTCCCATATAATTTCCTTCCCTACTGCAATTGTATAATGTATAGTATATAATGTTTGTCTCGTTTTGTCATCAAAAAGTGACAAACTGATTTTCTTCTCCAAGAGACTTCTTCAGTCTGGGGACTTTCAGATGATCTCAGTCCAAAAAGCAGTAGCTTCAAATGGATCAACAAGTTTAACGGTGACAATGGTGAAAGGAAACCAGCTGTCATTAAACAGGGGTGCCTCCAGGTCCAATTGTCCCTGTTTTACAATGCTGTTATTGCGAGCATGACTAAAGTTCCCTGAGGGCTAACGATCGATTGTTAGGCTGATGGTCCTCTCTTGTATGTTAGAAACCAGTTCTGATTGTCACCATTAAACTTGTCGATCCACTATTCAAAGGTACTGCTTATAAGGCTGAGTTTACCTGAATCTCCCCAAACTGAAAAAGTTTCTGGGGGCAGAGACAAATCATTTCAAGAAAGATGAACCCATCCAGACCACCTACTCTACCTTCTACCTGGATTATTGAGATGCATAAGGACCTAGTGCAAGATAGTTTAAAAACATTTAGTAAAATATCTAAAGTATTAGTATTTAGTCAAAAGCAAAATGATTATGTGTCACCTCACTAATATTAACTCTGTCTTTACAGGACATTCCTCTATAGGCAGCTTTAAAGCGTGGGCTTATTATTGGCACCTTCTTTCCTGAAGGCTAAACTCAAAGTTAGGTTCAAAAACATTTAAAGCACATAATTTCTGTATAAAACAGCATCCTACCTAAACTGATCTTTTTTGTCCAAACAACTGTTTTATGTGATTAGTAGCGTAGGAAATTAACAGGTAATTAGGCATGGCCTTGAGTCAGTCATAATACATGCCTGGATTCATGTAAAAACATCACCTAATGGAATATTTTGCTTCCTCCTTCAAGAAGGTTTATAGTTTAAAGCTTTATATTGTTCTTGAATGTCTATCTTGGTAGATTCCTAGAAACATCTGACAAAATGTATCAAGAAGCCAACTCCTTATTTGACACTGGATTAGAGATCTGTTTGTGAGAAGACAAGCAGAGATAGAAATTAGTGTGTATGCAGAACCCCCCGACTCCCCGACATCATTCATTCACTCACTCAGTGAGGGGCCTGGCTAATTGTAGATGCACTCCAGGGCGGTTCTTCAGACACGCGCAGGCAGCCGACACGGGATGGTGGACTCCGTCCTTTACTACATGTGGCTTTAGGATAAAGTAGTAAGTGCATTTCTCCACTTGGAATTCCAATGGGGTACCGCGCACGAGCTATTTTTAGAAACACAACGTCACGATGACGTCACATCACGTGGTACGCAGTGGGGCAAACTCCGGAAACCCGCCGCTGTTTCGCTGTAAAGGAGACGTGCGTTACCCTTGGTTTTACTCGGTAAACGACTGCTTTTTCCAAATCTAAGACCATGGTTTTTAAACATTGTTGCTATGGAACGTGCAACAGCGACTCGAGGTACGCTGATCGGCCGCATATGAAGGATGTTTCCAAGGAGAAATGTGTGCGCTTGGAACACCGGGGCGGTCGGCCTACACAACAGTTCAACCCGGAAAAAGTTACCAAATTCAAGTACATATGTAGCAAGCATTTTGTCGGAGGAAAGGGCCCAACCGAAGAACATCCTGACCCAATTCCAGCGACATCAAGGGAAGGTAAGAGTATTTTGGTGGCCGACATGTTAATAAAGTAGCGCCTGCTACCATGACAGCATATAGGCTATCATGGTAGCAGGCGCTAACATGATAGCCTGCTACCAGGATAGCTTACTCAAAAACATTTCAAATGAGACAAACATTAAACATATACCGATTCCTGGACGGTGATTAGAAACAAAAAAAAAACGGCCGACGCCGCCATGATCGCCGCGCAGGAAAAAAAAACAAAGCTTACCGTTCATCAACTCGGCCAGTTTTCCAGTCTTTTTAAGCCCTCGAACCTCAAGCCATCAATTGAGCTGAAGGTTGGTGTGTTCTTCGACAGTGCGACCAGTAATCTGTGCGCCTGGGACATCGTCTTGGGAAAGTTTAACGGCTGTAAAGTCGGTCATATCGCTGTTTCTGTTGCGCTTGTAATAGCTGGGTTATCCGTGCGTTCTCTCCTGTATGCCCTACCTAAGCGGCAAAAGGGGCGTTGCTCTTGAGACGGTGACGTCACGTGCGCGGTACCGCATTGTAATTAGATATATGTATATTCCAAGTGTTTGTCTCTGATAATTGTTTTCTTCCTTTGCTGCCAAATTTACGAACCGGGAGAGGCGGGCCTTAGTGAATGAGACAGGAAGATTGAGAGGCCACATCGCCAGTATGTTAACAATTTAAAGTTATATGCTCTTAACAGAAGGCATCTCACCATTGGATATTGTAGCAAGTTCATTTTAAACCTTAACTAAGATGGACAGCTTTCTTTTTAGGTTATTTCTTTACATGCTAGTTTTAATATCTCTAATTTTAGTTTAATTTAGAATCACATTTTATTAAAATCCTATTCCACCTCTCTCCCTTTTAAACTTCCTCCACTCCCCTTTGATAGTGTGAACTGCTGTTAAATTCAAAAGCCTCTACCCCCACTCAGACCTGGTTGAGACAGGGAGGTGTCCCTAGGCGTGATTTAAATATCTACTTACCCTATAGCCCCATTTACCCTTGTTAAACCGATCCATGCCGAGCTCGGTCTGAGCTTGGATCAGTTTACCAAGTCGAGCTTGGTTGTGACGACCGTTTACACATCACGCTATCTCGGTTCCTTGGTTTCTTCGCCTCCTAGTGACGATCTGCGGTACTACTGCTCTCTGGGATTGAAGGAGGAAATCAAGCAAATAAAAATGGCGGCACCCATAACATTCAGGAAGTTATGTTTGGTTATATTTTGTTGTTTGCAGAGAGTCAGGCGAAGACGGCAACTTTTGGTGAATTTACTTGATAGACTCGACTTTTGGGAAGTGGATAAGACAAACGAACGTCTAATAAGGATTTACAGATGCAGGAAACAACAACAGAAGCTGTGTGTCACGGTAGGGAAGCTAGTATATTTATGAATGTCTGAAATGTCAGCTGGCTGTAATGAGATGACGTGGTCTGCTCATGCGCTCTTTGTTATCTGAGAACCGGGCTACTGAAAAACCAGGCCGAGCCCACAGATGGTCTGCATTTAGCACGGTACGGTTGTGTCTAGTTTGGTTTAGTTCAGTTTGCGTTCCATTTACACTCAATAGTTATCTCGGTTACCGAGCTGGGACTGGTCTCGGCACAGTTAAAAAGGGGTAGTGTAAACAGGGTATATATTGCATTTCAGGCTGTACTTGCAGGCATTGGTAGCTTAAAACCTTAAGACTATTCAGTTCTTCAGTTACGTTTTGCTCATTTGCATGATTGTAAAGGGTTTTAAAATGCAACCAAACTCTGCTAATACACTCTGCTTTTTTACAGATGCCTACTTCTGCAAATGTTAAATAGGTGCATCATTCAACCATAAAATGCTCTTGGTATATAGTTTAAGTATCTCAAAAGGATTGCTTAATAGTTTGGGTTTGTTAGAAGTGTCTTGTACTAACAGGTAAAATATTTTGCTCTTTACAAAATGTTGTGTTAATTATTTCAAATTCAATGAATGTTATTAGTTTTCTTCTTTAACCTCTTTAACCTTCTTTTTCAGCAGAACATTGTGCTTCCATAGTTGGCTGTGGCTTGTCTTGGGTTTTACACATCAACAATTTTTAAAGATCTCATTTTGGTTTGGTTTACGGTTATTCTGTCGATCCGAACTGGTGATAACATTTATGCTCCTTTTTATTTTTCATTATTGTTTCTGTCCACTTTAGGTTTTCTTATGTGGGCTTCAATATTCATTCTGCATTTTCACAGGAATTTTTTAGTGTAATGAAACTCAGGAAAATGTTTGGCTAGAGACATACTTTGTGTTCTTGTGCTTTTTAGCACTGTTAGAAGGGAGGATTATACATTTGATCTCACAGATGACATGGCCAAATGGGGGTTGCTTGTCTGTAATGACCCGCAAAGGGAGGAAATGTCAGGATGACAGGTTTATCAATCTGCTTTGAAGTAAATTAGCCTTCTGTAAAATTTTATTTCACCAGACCTCCCTTACTCACAAGTATTTGGTCTGAAATTCTCCTCAAATGGGGAGTAGTTTTATGATCCCAGAGTTAGCGGTGTTTTAAAACTCAGTTATACAGCAGGAAGGTATGTTTCTTAAGGCTTGTCTAAGTTCAAAAGTTTGCCTAAAAATTAAAAGGTTAGTTCTTATGGGAGAGTAATATAACTAGCCTTCTGAAGTTTGCTACGCTGCCTTGTAGGGATCAATAAATGCTACGTCAGATTAATTTTTTTTTTTATTAAAAAGACCAATGCCTATTGTGATCAGATATGGTGAGAATCTACACATCTTTGATCATTATTATTATTATTAAATGTATTAATTATTATTATTTATTATTATTATTAAACATAGTCCCTCCAGCATGTCCTGGGCCTCCCTCTGGGCCTTGCCCGGAACACCTCAACAGGGAGGCATCCAGGAGGCATCCTAACCAGATGCCCGAGCCACCTCAACTGGCTCCTCTCGACGTGGAGGAGCAGCGGCTCTACTCTGAGTCCTCCCCGGATGACTGAACTCCTCACCCTATCTCTAAGGGAGAGCCCAGATACACTACGGAGAAAACTCAATTTGGCCGCTTGTATCCGGGATCTCGTTTTTTCGGTCATGAACCAAAGCTCATGACCATAGATGAGGGTAGGAACGTAGATCGACTGGTAAATCGATTTGACCACCACAATATTTAATTTATCTGCATCTTCTTATTTCTTATGACCTAAAATACTAATTTCTATATTTTTTCAATCATGTTGAGTTGCTCGAAAGCATAAAGCAGTAAAGTATTAGCCTATTAAACTGACTCAGCACCGATTTCCATTTTTTGTTCAGTTATTTACTTTTCTACATTACCTTTATGGTTTAGAATTATTTGATTTCTCTATCAATTGCAAATGAGGAGAGTTGTTGATGCATCCATTCATTGGGGCTGGTGTCGTCAATGGTCATTAGGCAGGTCATATCCTGGACAGACACACAAGCATGTGTCTCTCCCACACACACACACACACACACACACACACACACACACACACACACACACACACACACACACACACACACACACACACCTAAGGGTAATTGAGATTAACCAATCAGTCTACCAGTTGTGCTTCTGGACCGGTGCTGGAGTACTTAGGGAGAACTCAAACATGCCACTCAGGTGCGGGTTCAAAACCAGAACCTTATTGTTGGAAGGCAGCAGCGCTACAGTGCCTTAAAGCAGTGCTGTGAAAATGGAAGAAAAAGGATAGAAAGTTTTTTTTTTTACAAATAAAAATCTGAAACTTGTGGAATCCTTTTCTGTTTGGCCTCATCTGTATCAATACATTGTAGAACCACATTTTTATTTTCAGGTTTCTGTATCCATTTTCCCGTTAACTCAAGTTTCCCTGTCCATGTTAAAACATGCCCAATATAATTACAAAGCCACTATCATACTTAATGGTGAAAATGGTGTGTTCAGGGTGACAGTCATATTTCTGGCACAAAGATTACAGTTTTTCCACATGTTTTCCATTTCCCCTACATGGCTTGTAAATTTGAAATAGAACTCCTTAAGCCTTTATTTTTAAATAAAAGGTTTCTTCTTGCTATTACTACATTAAGACAAGTTTTGTGAGGTGCATCACAATTTGTTCTCTAAATTTTCTTAACAAACATTTGAGGCCTTGACATAATTGATGCATTTATTCTGAGATTCAGTTACACACTAAAATTCACTTATACTGTCATTCTGGAGGCAATTGTTTGCAATGGATATTATTTAAAGGGAACAGAGTTGCTTGCCACAATCTACATGTTCTTACCTGTAAAAATTTAGAATTTGAAAACTAATTGTTTTCCTTTTAATTAAATCAGTAATTTTTGATTAATTGATTTTAATAACTTTTATACACGGCTCCGTGTTCGTCTCACACATAATATCTTAAAAAAATGTATTGTAGTTTATGTATACAATGTGAGACAATGTAAAAAAGTTGAAGGCGTATGACCAGTTATGAATGGCACTGTACATGACAAACTTTGTTTAGAATGATTAAATTAATATAAAATTGCCCATATATGTATTTCTCCCCATAAGACAAAAATCCTATCTTGTTTGTGAAAATGACTGTTAAACTATAATAAGCTTGTTCCCGGTTAATAAGATATTAACACTGGACATCTATGACATATTAGTGATTATAATTGTAAGAATAAACATAGCTATTATCTAAGTATAGCTTTAGACATGATTTGATCATTTCCACAGTAGAAAAATCTATTCTAATCTGGTTGCTGTACAGTTCATAAAGGCTGAGACTTGCTGACCCGACATGTAAAGGTGAAGTTATCCCTTTAAATCTGGCATGTTCATTTTATCTGAGGAGGATTTTATTCAATATGACAAGCAGTCAGATTAAACAGATGTCTTGATGGATTAGAAGTGACTCTTTTACAGGCATATTCGCTGAAGCAAACAAATATGCAAAAGGATTCACGAATGGAACCAGAATATCATTATTGTGCATAAAATGTCCTTAGTTCCAGATTTGGAACAACTAAGAGAAATTTGATTGTGTTTGTATGTCTTTTTTTGAAGTCTTTTTTTCTGATTACATCAAGGGCCTGGGGGTAGGATGCATTTTACTTTCACAATGCATATCATTTACTCTGGATGAGAGAATGTTTTTTTAAAAAAAGTACCACAGACATACTTTTTATAGGTTCTTTAGTAAACTTGCTTTACAACGTATTTAATATCTAATATTATACAGTGAATAAAAAAGTGGTGGAATAAAATTATGCGTCCCAGATTTGGCCAAAACATTCTATTTTAAGTGATAGATTATGCTACTGGTTGCATCACCTAAGAAAGTGTTAATGAATAAAAAGAAGTGTTGTTGCCTTGAATTAAATCAGTTTAACAGTCAGGTTAAAACAATCTCAAATTTTAAATACATGTATGTATGTGAATGGTGAACTAGGGTTTTCATCAGTCTACTGTATACACTGTACTTGTTTTTTCTACTTCACCTGCAATTAAAAACTTTCTTAACTTAAAGGACCATACCATATATTCGACCTAATATTATATTAAGAGACATGTCTACAATTAATTACAGATTTTTACTAATATTTTTTTGCTAAGACTGCTGGCGCTTCAGGGTGTATATTTTATTCTGTGTGTGTTTTTTAGTTTTTATAAAGCAGATAGTTTAAAACTAGATACTCTGTGAAATTTCGCATTCTTTGCACACGTCTTATCTGTAGAACATGAACGAAAGCAGAGCACTCCCTGATTGGAATGCAGCCTCCAGAAATACAACTTCACTTGTCCTACCATATCAATTGGTCTTTGTGTAATTTTAAGCTGAAAATCACTTGGCTTCTGTTGGGCAATAAGCTTGAATATGTGTGTGTAAAGTTTTGAGTGGGGAAAAAAGGAAAAGGAAGGTAGGCTTAAGTCTATACAGATTTATTTTCAACAAGTCGAACAAATCTGGTTTATCCCCGACAAAAATGACACGAGTGAATGATATGTTCAGTTGCACTGAAAATTATGTCACTTTTTTTAAATTGGATTGATCTATTAGATTGAACAAGATGAGGGGAAGGCTGGACAAATCGAGATCTTTATGTAAAACTGCTTTCACAACTTCTGTAGTTGTCCTCAAATTTGTTACAAAACATACTTAATTTGTGCTTACGCAGGCATGACAAAGTTATTCAAATGTATGCAGTGTTGTTCTGCTGAACTGTTGCCAAATTGTTGCAGGTATTGCCTATTTTTTATGCTTCTGTTACTCCTGATAAGAAATACAACTCTAGCTCTGAGCATAAAATTGGTTCAATATAGAAACATGACTTATTAAAAAATATTTTTTGATTATTAATGTCATGAGATAACCAGCATATTTTTGTATATCTTTGCTGTTTAACTTATACCTAAATCTTGAAGAAAAAGTGTTATTTTGGGGAAACAAACATTGTCAACTTTCATTTCTCTACCAAAGGCACTGAAATATGTAGCATTCTGCTTTTTGGGTTATTTGTTTTATATTATTATGGCTGAAGGTAAGACAAAATATTTGTGGAGTTGTTGGGTGGAGTTTCACTGGGCTTGCTGTGCAAAATCTCAGTTATATGGGTCATGGCAATTACAAACAGAATTGACAAAGACGCCTTGATAGGTTATAGTGTGTTAGAAATAAGAAACCCTAAAAGTCTAATAGAGAGTAAATTTTCATTGTACAAATCAGATGAGCACTCCATTTGAACGACATGATTGTAATTCCAAAATACCTAAAGAAATAACAAAAAGATACTGTTGCACAAGACAAAAGTTACACAAAGAAGATATAGGGAGTTGGCTTATAGAGCTTGACTCCTTGTGAGTCAGTCAAAAGACAAAAGTGCTTCAGCCAAAATTAGTCGGAAGAAACTGCAACAGCAATAAAACATTCACATACACATTGACCCCCCTCAGTTATTGTAGAATAAAATGTTTGGTTATTTGTTTTTGCACAATTGACACATGCCTATTTTATCAACTGTTTTATTTAAATGTGCATTTTATTAACCTACTATTTTACATTATGCCAGTGGCAGCTGGCCTATAGGGGGCGCTCGGGCGCTACCCTCCCTAGATGTGGAGGGGAAAAGTCAAAATATATATAGATTTTAAAAGTATTATTAATGTCAGTTTTTACTTAATAGTACGTGGCTACATGTAATAAGAATTATTAAAACACTTCTACTAATTGACTATCAATTGACTCTCATTTAACAGTGCATTTCCACCAACAGAACGTATCATTTCTCTTCTTCTACACGTTTGGGGCTGTCACTCAAGGATCCCTACAAGTGTAGCGAAATAACAAATCGTATACTGTTGCTAGGGAACATTTATAAATATTTGGCCAATCAGCATCGTCAAAATGAATGGCTTTGGGGCTCCTGGAGTCTTTGCCCCTGCTACACAGTGATAGGACCAGTTCACACGTGACGTCACGAGCTTCATCCGCACTACATCCGGGTCACGGTGGTCGGCAAAAACAGTACTGTTTTCGCTTACCAGCGTGACAAAACGGGTGAATTAGAGCGTACTTTTAGTTTATTTTTGGAATCTAAACAGTGCCTACGACTTGTTGTGCTCCCGGTTGCACACAGAGGCATTCCAAATCGTCAGATGAACGTTTCTTTCGTTTACCGAAGGAGGAAGAAAGAAGAAAGAAATGGATAATTTCAATGAAAAGGATGCAGGCAGACAATCCCAATCGACTGTGGGAGCCATCATACCACGACAGAATTTGCAGTCTACACTTCATCTCCAGTAAACACAACTTAATTTTGCACTAGTCATTGTTCTACTTAAATCATTATATAAAGAAAAAATTAGGATATATATTTAAGTCAAGACGTAAACGTTCGTTTAGTAATAATATACGTACATGTACAATGTATGCAAACCCTCTGGCATGAGTCTGTGAAAAGGATTAATAAGACAAAAACACCAAAATAATCCTTTGTGAACAATGTTTTTTTTTTATTAATTAAATGCTTATTGTGGAATCGTAGTAATTTTCCGACTTTTAATTTAAATGCATGTACTGGGTTAGGCAGGGAAATCTATTGGCCAGCCCCACCAAGATTTTTTATTACCAGCCGCCACTGCATTATGCACAATTAACTGGGTTATACATACATGTAGTATACTGCTCACAAGAAAGTAAAAAAAAAAAATCTAATCTATAATAACTGTCTTCCACGGAAAATTATTGATCCCTGGTCATCGTGTCAAAACATTGAAAGCCCCATATTGTCCTCCAAGTCATTTAAAACTTCTTTACAATTTTAGATCAGCTCTACCATTCAGTTAATTTTCTATGTGATACCAGATAAAACAAAAGGACCGGCCACACATATATTTTTTTATATCTGAGTAAGTCCTGAAAACAGTGATATTTATGCTTTGTTAGAGGATGTAGAACTGAAGGTAAGCAGGAGCAGGACAAAGTTGAAGGACAAAGTCTAACGTTCCTATACTAGCATGCAGAAAACAACTGAAAGCGCTTTAAAACGGACAATATTACTTCTGTTTGGTTTGCTTTACATGTAAAACTTTATTATAAACCATTGTAGACATTTTATAGTGTATTTAAGTGTATTGCATAAACACCTATTTTTATCAAATATGATCTGCAGTGGGAAATATTGTTTCTACTCTAATTAGAACACAGATAAATGCTCCAACCTCTCCTAAAAAATATATTTTAATGAAATTCAGTCAGCGAAGTAATCAGAGCATATTACCGGTCAATAATTGTGAGGGAAAGATAAATTAGTTGTTTTTTGCCGTCTGTCCCGCCAGCAGCTACTCAAACTAACTGACAGCGCTGAGATATTTGGAACTGTTGAGGGCTACATGAACCACAAGACTGGGTGTCGGCGAGTTCAAAGTCTGTCGTAACTCTCTCTCTATATGGTGCTGGTGATCAACTGTACTACAAAAAGCACAAATTAAAATGCTTGAATCAATCAAGGTGTTTGGTGTAACCAACAGTCTGATAGTTGATTTAACTGTAAAGTTAATCTTACTGCCTGAACCAAAATTTAGTCGATCATCTGAGTCCAGATGCTGTGATTTATCCTTATGTTTACGTAAACCACAATTCTTAATTTAAAAGTCCACATTTGTGTGTTCTCCAAATTACCCTCCAGGTCAAAGAGGAGTTAGATTCCCCAATATCTAACCTAAGTTCCTTGTCTAAGACATTTCAAGAGCCCATTTGGTGTTGTGTAGAACACATTTGTTTCCAGATTTAACTCTTAGTTAATCTGAGGTTTCACACTGCCATTCTGGAAAGAGGGGTGGTGATAAAGCTAAATTTCTACTTTTACTTTAAGGTGAGAAGCATAAGCTTAAAATAGTAATTCCTAAAAATGTCAACCCTTGTGCAAAAGGCTAGTAATTCCTAAAGAAAGATTTAGTATCTTCACACTGAAAGACTAGAGTTATCATAAGTCACAGATTGAACTGTCAACTTGCGCACTTGTTTCTGCACACACAAATAAGTATTTGCAAAATGTGTTATTAAACATACATGCATAGCTAGGCATGCACATATCCTATGTTATTTTGAAAACTCATAACTTGTGTTTTTGTGTTAGCAAATATGGAGACAGGACTTATCATATCTGAAGCTGCACCTGTGACCCTAACCCTAATCCTTGCAACCCTACAGACCACTACGGTCTTCTGGCTTAAGCCTACTCTGCATACCCAGGCAGGTGGTGGAGCATGTGAACAGCATAAAGTTCCAGGAACACAACTTTGGGTTAAATAACATACAATCATATATTTAGGGAATGTCAAAGGAGCAATAAGTAAGATATTTACTGTAAAATCAACTGAAATCATCAGGTCTTGGTGATACCACAGTAAATTGGTCAAAAGACTGGGCTATTTCTGCCCTGGGATGGACTGGCGACCTGTCCAGGTTGTACCCCGCCTCTCTCCAATTGAAAGTTGGGGATAGGCACAAGCACCCCTCTCGAACCCAGCAGGGATAAGCGTCCAAGGGGTCACTCTGAAAACAAATGTTTACCACTTTTTACAGGCGCAGCCATGATGAACGGTTGAACGCGCTCAGCTGACAATACAGCGATCTGATTGGCTGAGCAGCAAAAAGCGAATCACGTGACCTCTTGGACCTCCTAGAAATCATTGAGAGACCAGCTTCCATAGGACTTTTTGTGGTAAACATCACCACTGACTGGGACATTCCCAATCTAGTTATGTGGCAGACCTTTGGACATGAAGATATATATCCAACACCAAGCAAGACAAAATAAAAGGCTGGAAAAATATTAACAAAATGTTGAGCCATCACATGAAGCCTTCAGTCTGCTCCAGAAAGCTGAGAAGCTTTTCTAAACAAGCTCCGGTGCATGCCACAGATAATCTAGAGAAAGAAGTGAATCTGTTAGAAAGTATACTTCCTTCGTGTCAGGATGTACAAACAAGAATAATCAGCTTTATAAAAACAATGCTAATATAAAACAAAGTAGTTCTTGTCATGCAGTAAATACCAACTTTGTGAAGGTTATTGTGGTATATTTACCCCCCATTATTTACCTGAGTTGGTACAGTCCTGGATATCTGCAACGTGTGGGTTCTCTCTCTGTAGTTGTCGGACTGTTAGCACAACAATAAAGAGACACGGATACAGCCTAGCCTCCTCTGTTCATTAAGACAGCACAGTTATTGTGTTAACGTTATTCAAACATCTTGATTTAACTCATATTTTGACAGACAAAAAATGGCATCTTGTTACCATGGCAATCCTATGTAACATGCTTCAGCAGTTCATTAAAGTCAGCATCATGTGGTTTAACTGAAAAATATTAAATAATTACTTATCTTCATAGTCATTATTTTCTTTACTGATAATATCCCCATTTATGCTACCATCTATGATGGATTCTCTGTAAAATAATCTTGATCAAACTAAATTAACCACAGAGCAAAAGCATAATCTCTGTTATTGTAGCGTTCTGTTGTGGTTCAGGTTATTTTTTCAGTTTAGTCACTTTTCTGTTTTAGGATTTATTTCTGTTTCTTGTTTTGTATTGGATTTATGCTTAGCCTGTTTTAGTTATCTGGTCTTTGTTATTCGTTTTTATTTCAGCTCGTGTTTGTTTAGTCTTTGTCTTGTTTTCTACCTTAGGTTTATTGTCTATAAGTCTATATGCTCCTTTCATCACCTCCATCTGTTTTGGTTAATTAGTCCCGCCCTGCTCTCCTGTTCCGTTCGCCTATTTAAGCCCGCCTTAGTTTTCTGTTTGTTGCCGGGACGTCTTGCTTTGTCTCTACTTACTCCGTCAGTGGTAAGAGCCCTCCAGCGCCTGTTTGTCCGTCTGTTTACCTGTCTGTTACCCGTCCTGATCTGTTTCTGTTTTTGAGTCTGCCCAAGCTTTTTGTGTCGACTTGGATGCCAGCTCCATACCTTTGTGTTTTTTGTTTTTTGCCTGGATTACCCTTCTTCTCCTTTAATAAATCTTTTGCATCAGCTCCGTGTCTGGCTCATATAGGATTCCTCCAAATTCATTACAGTTATATCACTCTTACTGCAGTGAATGAAACATCAGAAATGGAAACTCCTATAAATTAATGTCTCAAGCATGCTAATAAGGATATACCGCTGTTCTGTCATATTGTAAAGATGAAAAAAAAAAACGTACCTTTTGTTGCTTCTATTCAACTTTCCTTTGGGCATCCCGTTCAGGTATCTTTACTAAGGCCGCAGGGTCTATTCCCAAATGACATGGTTGGTGGTCTACTTCCCCTAGTGGTCTCGAGTATTTCAATTATACAGAGCTACTTTGCTGCTTTTCTTGCAGCGGCTTTTGCCACTTGCAGCATTTTGCCTTTGCATGTGTTTTGTGTGTTTGTGCATCAGCGTCGTTTGTGTTTCTAATTTCTGTGATTGCAGTGTTCCTCTTTTGCAGCATTTTTCCATTGCGTGTGTTTGTGTGTTAGACTTGGTTTTGTGTTTGAAGAGCTTTTTGTGTTTCCACAAATTTGTAAATTGTATTTACTTGTAGTGCAACTGCACCTCTCACCCAATGTAGCTTTCATAGCAAACAAGTATGCAATGTTTTGAAGAGAGGATGCATTAGGAGAAAAAACATGGCACAAAATTATGATTGTATCCTTTTAGATAAAGAAGTCTAAGGATAAGGTGGAGGCACCAAGAAAGACAGTCATGTCCAAGCATAACACAATTACCACATCAATGTAGGGTTGATGGCAAGCACAGCAGTGGGAAATTTAATTTAAATGACTCGACCACATACTATCATGTTACTCCCTATGCATCCCACATTTAACTAACTTTTACAGCTCTTTCTACCTCAAGCAACAGAAACGTTTCCATTAAAATGAAAAACATGGAAAATGGGACTGCAAAACAGATGTAACTTTTATGCAAAAGAGGAAAAAACCTTTGCAAGCATGCACAATTTACCTATGAGTTTATTCATGGTTGGGGAGTATCAATCACAAGTTTGTATTAAGAGTTCATAGTAAAGTGGTTATGGATATTTTTCTGATTTATCATACCGTAATGTGAGCAAGAAATAGTAAGAACAGTTGCAGTAACACTTAACCTCACAACTTCAGAATATTGACCATTTCCAAATTCAATAAATATATATTTGAAAGTGTGGCTGTTATTTATCTTGGGCAAACAATGACTGCTATTCTGTTTGAAATTCTGATAGATAACAAAAAAAAAGATTATGAGGAACATAAATAATACCCACCCACTGCTCTTTAAAATAGTATGATTTATCAACCCATTTGTAATGACAGACACATGGGTGTAAGAGCCTGGATTTAGGTCAGATTTTACCTGTAACATCTTGTGAAGCTCAACAATGCAATGTCTTTTGTGGGTACGCTTTTAACAAATATCCAAACTAAGCTGTTTAGTGAGATAAAACAAAACAAATTACTTCAAAGTCTTTCTAACTTTGGATAATATGTAACCTACAACCAACAACAGCATGTTTAGGATTGTAGGAATGAAAATCTGACAGCAAGGAGGTCTGGGGCCCCTGGGCCCCAGAAGAAGCAAGCTGTTCAAGTGCTTAGCAGGATGTTTTAAAAGGGCTGACAATGCATGCAAATCATTTTGAGTGTCCAGGATGTTAATGCGAGTGAATCACCAGAGAGCAGTATCTTGCAAAGCTGAACTTTAACCACCGCTATACCTGTAATCACAAGGTTTACTCCCTAGCTGTGTCAGTGGTGGGAAATGAAATGCCGTGTGGGGCTTCAACACTGAGATTGAATGTTTGGGTTGTTACCTCTGAAAGTATACTGTCAATCATTGTATATTGCCCCAGGTGGAAGGAGAGATTAGTGGAGTTTGAAGGTGTAAAATTAGTGTCTACTCACAAATAAAGCATACATAATTAGTCAAGGCCCTTTCCAAAAAAATCCATAAGATATTAATCTAGAAATGTATTACTTACATGATCATTTTACAAAGGATGATTCTAATTACATGGAGTATCTAATAATATCTAAAAAGGTATATACTTATACTATAGGTATATACAACAAATCCATCAGGAATATATATATATATATATATATATATATATATATATATATATATATATATATATATAATATTCCTGATAGATTTGTTGCACTGCAAGAACTTTTTAGAAATGCTTTTGTTGTAATAATGTACAATTAAAGGATGCTGCTATTGTACTGGTCTAAACACACTTATGGAAGATTCCAAGGTGTTCTCATGCCAGAAGGAATGTATAGTGCCTAACATGGGTTCTGGGTCTTCCTGTGGTCTTTTTTCCCATTGCGATATGCCCTTGAAAAGCTCCAAAAGGAAGGCATCCAGAAAGCTTTCACATCCTAAGCTTGAACTGCTTCAGCTGACTCTTTTTGATGTGGAGGAGCAGAAGCAGCTCTACTCAGTGTTCCCCTCAGATGATTAAGCTCATCATCCTATCCGTAAAATTATGTTGCCTTATGGAGGATGCTCATTTTAGCCATTTGTTTTCCAGGGTCTCATTCTTTCATGATCCACATCTCTCTGTCATAGGTAAGGATTAGACTTTTGACAGATCAGTAAATAGAAGGCTTGATCTTTTGGCTTTTTGTACTCAAGGACAGACTTGAGCAGCACAAAAAATAAATGTCTATTTATGAGTCTGTTTTTTTATGGGAAGGTTGACAGTTGATGAGAAAAAGTGATCTTGTGCAGAGTCATTACATGTCAAGCTTAATTCCAAACTGTATGCCAATCAGCTGCACCAAGACTCACCTCTAATACAGTTTTGACCCTCTGAATAGACATATTTCTGTGTATGTGTCCAAGCAATTTGGCAGCCTGCTGGGTTTTTTTGTCCATAATTGCCTCCTGTCAAAATGTCGGAGAGAGCTGATTGCAGGAAATAGGACAGGGCATGTGTGCCCCTCATTAACCCATCAGTTCAGGCAGCAGATGTGGCAGATTGAAAGATAGGGTTGCATCGATATGTATTAGCTCTGTAGCATTGTACAAGCAAGTTTAAAATGACTATTTTGAAACCAGTGTAAATACATGTACTGAAAGAGATTTTTTTGAAATACAAAATACTGTCTGAAAGCCTAAAATACATCTTAAACATATAGAAGCAGCATACAGAGTAGCACTGAAGGATGAGGTAATGAAGATAGCCTTGAATGTTGATGAGATGTGTTTTCTGGTGCAGGGTCAAAAGTCTAAAATACCTTGCACATTTTAGAGTAAACATAGGCGTGAGTTTCTTGATTAGGTCATTTGGAATGTTTACACCTGTAGGGTTAAGTTGGCATAGTTTTAAGTTTGCCTCACTATTTGAGCAACAGAATAAAATCTGAGCAACTAAAAGGACTACCAGGAACACAGGAAATGCATTTCATCCTCGTATAAAAAAGTACCAACATCACATCATCAATGTGCAAAATTTTGCTATGAGGTTAATAGTTGTCTTTCCTTGACGCTTATGTCTGAATGTGTGTTTATAAATACAAAAGAAGAACCTTGGGGGAACATTCACATAATTACGATGCCTGATACACATAATCCAAAACCTATCAGGGGAAAGACGCTATCTTTCTCGTTCTGTAACATGACAGCTGAACAGGAGGTGTGGGTGTAGCAATCCAGAGTGCACTAGCGGGAGCAAGTGGCAAAACCAGCCGACAAGTAAGCAGGCTTGTTAGATTATCAAGGCGCTCATACTGACTTGTTTGAATGTGAGTGGTGATTGTAGGCGTCAGCTAATACTTAATGGTGTGCATGACTTATGACTTTAGTGAGCTGCTTGAGCTCGCGCAATTTCAGTCTGACACGTCAAAGGATTTGGAATCATTTATTGAACCAAGTGACATGTAATTGCACTTGGCACATGAGACTTTGGGCTTGTGGGAAATTGCATAATAAAACCAAGCAGCATGTGTGAAGATTAAGGGTGCATTTTAAACCACCTCTAAGTTCCACTATTGATACCTGTTTAGGCCTTGAGCTAAAGAGGGAAAAACTTGCATTCTGTATCACCATACAAAGCTTTTGCCTACAGTCTACAAAGCATAGCAGTGAATTCTGCTTTGGAATAATGCAACTCATAGCTGGTGTGAATCAAAACACGTATGAAAGATGGGTGTTGCCACTGGGTTATGGACTGCTCTCTTAAAGACCTGAGCATGTTATGTTCCCTAATTTTATCAGCTAAAGTACAAAAAAAAAAAAATATGAACAACGAAACAAGGATTACAACATGCAGCATGTGTTACATTTATTGGCACGCCTGGGAAAGATGTATGCAAAGTCCTAACATTTATATTTTATTGTAGTAGTATACTCTCATTGTAAATTTGGCTGACGTTTCCTAATGAAATAGAGGGATATCCTATCTCCTTTATCATCTTAATAAATAAGCCTAAGTCCTCCGTAAAGCTGGTTTTCCATAGCTCAAGATGACTTAAACTTTGTAATTATAGTCATGAACAAATGTGACCGAACACAGCAAAACCTGGATCAAGTCTCCCCGAAGCCATTTTGAGTTATTTACAAATTCAGAAAGAGTGGACTCTAAGCTTTTCAACAAAATCAAACTTGTAAAAATCTGAAAAAGAACTGAACCGCGGCCGTTCCAGTGTTCCACTCCGGGAGTAAATAGTGGTCAGGACCGATGCTGGGTTTCGCTTCAGATTCTGCATCAGGAAGAAATCAAGTAAAATAAATATCGCCTGCGGACTTTAGAGAGCGTTTTAGCTCCCAGCTGACGGTAACAGAAGACAAGGAAGATGAAGATTGCTTAAACTTTTAAGTGGACTTCCGGCAGAAAAGCAAGAATATCAGATATTAGAAGCTATCATGAGTATATTTGCATTTGGGTCCAACAACAACCCCTACAAATTATGACAAATAGTCATATATCTCAATGATATAAAGTCCTGGATGGCCTTAAACAGAACTAAATATTTACTTTTATTGCCCCTTTCCAGAATTTGCAGAGCCACACTGACTGACATCATCACTGATGAGAACAGGGACAGGAGCTCCATGTTATTCACACCAAAGTCCTCACCATCATGCTGCCTGGTCGTCATCCTGGGAACAGGTAAAGCATGTGAAGCAGTGAAATCCTTCTAATAACCAGTAATGTAAAACTTTGTTGGCAAAAATAAAAACCCTGAGTGATACAATGACTTTTCGGTAAATTGGAATGTATATAGAGTTCTGCATATATATATATATATATATATATATATATATATATATATATATATATATATATATATATATATATATATATAGTATACATTATATGAAGAATATACGAGTAGGCATAGATATTCAGCAACTGTTAATGGTAATATGCCAAACAAACATTATGTATGACAAACATACAGAGCAAAACTAAGTAAAAAAAAAAAAAAAGTAAACATGCCTTACGTCTCAAATGAATGTCACTGATCAATACTGGCCAAACCTTTTCAGCTACTGTCACAAGCCTTTCATTCATAGAGTGTGTGAGATTTTTGATCTGTTGACCATTAACCTTTTGTTTAGCAGCTACCACAACATGCAAGACACTGTGTACTAACGTGTATTGTTATCTTTTATTGTAAATCTCTTATTGAAGAAGGGCCTATAAATTATGGGCTTGACACATGGGGAGCGATGTTGCTCCCTCCACATTCTTTCAGGATGGAACTTATGCGATGAGGCAATAATCGCTTGCTGTCCACCAGCCAAGCGACCCTCAAAATTTGTGCGTGTAAAATTTTGAGCTTGTACATGTGGACCTGCAGACGCAGGCTTGCGACTTGAACCAAAAAAGTTTAACAATGGTTAACTTTTGTCACTACAGCCATTTATCTGGATCAGCTGCGAGGTCCTCCACCAAATGATATTCTCCATGCTGTTTCCTTGTCTGTAATATAGGATGAACTTGTTTGTTGACATAAAAGCAAGAGTTTAGTCAATTCCAGCAAAACCTTCTGAGTCTTCCTCCTTGTTGATCACAGACTGCTTAAAAATATCAAAAGTGTTTAAATTTCATAATCAATTAAATTTATGTGGATCAAGTACTCCAACAGTGTGATTTGAAACACTGTCATCTCTTTCGCGTCCAATGTGTTGGGTTTTCACCACTGTGGCTATGAAAGGAATCGGTCGCTGTTGTTTGTTGCACCACATGTGTCAAACCCATTAGGTCATAGGTCAGTGTGATGCCTCTAGGAAGCTTTCTGACCAACATGTAGAAATCACACAGACTCAGAGAAAATTCAAGTAAGAATTTATGCTTATGCTTGAGCATTATTTATATCCAGGATAGAACACATCAAGTCATGGGACAGCTCCAAAGTAAGTCATTGATCTTTGGCCCAAACTGCACAGCATCGGCCAAGCGAGCACATTTGAGAGTGGCACTGCTGATTTTGTGTTTATGTAGATCGGTAGCCTCGTGAGACCATCCTGATCTCGCGAGCTTTCAAGGTTTCACTCGCAGATCAGTCTGGATACTCTCCGTTGAAGAAAATTTGGAGCCGTTCACCAAACGAACGTCCAATCAGCGTTGGCTTTGAGGCGGGTTGAGGTGTGACGCAACGGGAAGCGCGTCAGTTCAGTCTAAAAAACATGGCGGCTTCAGCCGATGAAACTAGCGTTAGCGTGGCTATCGAGCAAGTTTTATCGGAATTACAGAGTATTTATTTGCTGAGCTAACGAGCCTTTACCTGCAGCAGCAAGAGTAGCTTGGCTTGTGGTTGTGTTTTCGTCGTCGCTCGTAACAGAGCGACGACGAATCTGATTGGTTCATTTGGCCCGTCTATCACCAACATAGGCCAATCAGCTAACCAGTATTTTCGCCCCTTCCCAAAATTACTTCAACGGAAGGTTTCCAGATGGATATGCGGAGCAAATCTATCTGGCGGAGTCAGGTAAGTAGATCGGTGCTATGGATGAAATTTAGTTCAGCTTCTATTATGGCAAGTTGCTAGCATTTCTGCCTTCTCAGGCCATGTATAATCACAAGAAAAAAATAATTTGGTGACAGCTGTGCAGGCAAGCATAAACAGTTCTGTCAGGCTCACATAGTTGCCACAAGTAAATCCTGGTTTTTGTTCTCTCAATTTGAATCATCTTGTGTTTGGATTACAGTGACTGTCTAAACCCATGAACCTATGGTACAAACAGAGCAATACCACCAGATTAGACTGAGACAATTCTGCTCCCTTTTTTGAGGCTTTCTAATTTATTCACTTTTTCAGATATAAATTCACCAAAAAAGTATATGTAAATAAATGAACTGTTCCGCAACAAAATCAAAAATTTGTGAATGATATGCAAGATCATATTTAGATTTTGTTTTTTATATGATATAATTGATATTATTCTTGGTTATAGTCTGAGTCATTCATATTTCATATAGCTGAGTAACTGTAAGCATATTGATGAACCATCCATCCATCCATCCATCCATCCATCCATCCATCCATCCATCCATCCATCCATCCATCCATCCATCCATTTTCTGACCCGCTTAATCCCTGATGGGGTTGCGGGGGTTGCTGGTACCTATCTCCAGCATTCACCAGGCGAGAGGCGGGGTAGACAGGTCGCCAGTCTGTCGCAGGGCAACACAGAGACATTCATGAACCATTCAAATTAAATAATTTTGTGTAAAATGTAATTATAACACCTATTAAAACAGTTTTTATGCATGTTCCAATTGTATATTTTGTAATAATGTAGCAATTCCATTCAACTTAATCTAATAAAATGTATGTATTTAAAACCAGTGCTTTGAGTGGGCTGGTACACACCTAGACTTCAATACACAAGAAAATGGAGGTCGGAGTCTTCAAGATAGCACTAGAGCATCCAATGAGTAACCTGCTGTTGCACAAATGCCTGCGACATATTTTCGGAATATCAAAAAAATCAAATGGAAATTGAATTTATTAACCCATGGAGATCTGGATTTGGAGCCACACTCAAAATTAAAGTGGAAAAAAGACACTACAGGTGGATCCAGCTTTGATTTAATGTCCCTAAAACAAGTCAAAATGAGGCTCAGTAGCGTGTGTGGCCTCCAACTGCCTGTACCATACAATGCCTGGACATGCTCCTGATGAGGTGGTGGATGGTCTCCTGTGGGATCTCCTCTCAGACCTGGACTAACACATCTGCCAACTCCTGGATAGTCTGTAGTGAAACATGGCATTGGATGGAGCGAGACATGATGTCCCAGATGTGCTCAATTGGATTCAGGTCTGGGGAACGGGCGGGCCAGTCCATAGCATCAATGCCTTCGTATTATAGGAACTGCTGACACACTCCAGCCACATGAGGTCCAGCATTGTCTTGCATTAGGAGGAACTCAGGGCCAACCATGGTCTCACAATGGGTCCGAGGATCACATCCATGTACCTAATGGCAGTCAGACTACCTACCTGCTCCATGGCGAGCACATGGAGGGTTGTGCAGCCCCACACCATACTGACCCATTGCCAAACCGGTCATGCTGGAGGATGTTTCAGGCAGCAGAATGCTCTCCGTGGCGTCTCCAGACTCTGTCACGTATGTCACACGTGCTCAGTGTGAACCTGCTTTCATCTGGGAAGAGGACAGGGCGCCAGTGGCGAATTTGCCAATCGTGGTGTTCTCTGGCAAATGTCAAACGTTCTGCACAGGAGGATACTTCTTGTTGTACCAGAGCAGGGCAGAGACAGAAGGGGAATCCATAGTCCAGGTTTGGGTCATACAGAAAGAGTCAGTTAAACAGGCTGAGGTTTCCTAAGGGCCAGAGGCAGGGGGAGAATCCAAGGTCCAGCCTTGAGTCAGTAACGATCAAGTCAAGTTTTTTTGTATAACACATTTCAACAGCAAGGCAGTTCAAAGTGCTTTACATTACGAAAACATACAAACATCATAAACACATGGAAACAGTCGCCGGTTGTGAGACCAGTAACAAATTAACTTTTTTCACATTTTTCTAGTTCTGTTTTGGTGTATACGGCTTCTAGATACAGTCCAAGCACTAAAAAAACTCCATCCAGACATTATTTAGCAATAAATAAATGTTTTGTTGGTGTCTAAAAATGAGTCGTTTAAAAAATTTCCTGATTATTCCATCACAATTGGTGTGGGCATTGTCCCTCACCTAGCAACCCCAGCAAAGCTCCTCCCACTTAATTTTTAGAAGAGGAACATGTTTACTGGTGTATGCACTGCACAATGAACAGGGCAAAGGACAAATGTTTTGTTGTTGGCCTTATTAAACAGCATGTGTGTGTGTGCACATTTTCCCAGTCACAGAGAAAAGCTTCATTATATTTTGATGGCAATGTCCTAGATGTCAGGACTCAGCAGGCAGAGCCATGCAGTTTCTGCCGGTTCTGCCCTCTTTACTTTCTCCACAGGTGTCTGCAGTTGACAGGAGAGCGGGGCGCGCACACCCGCGGCTTGTTCAGCAGCGCCAAGCCGCACTATAAGAACTGCGCACGGACAGCAGGAGGACGCCAGAGTGCTGTTGTGGTACGCCTAAATGGCCACTGTCTCCCGACAGCTTACCTATCTCCTGTGCTGATCCTCGCCTTTTGTGTCTCCCAGGTTCCCTCTCGTGCTCACTTGGTTTTTTCTCACGTTGGATCTCTCTTGTGCTCCCCTGGCTTCATCTCGTGCTGGATCCCTCATCCATGAGTTCTCAAGTTCTGACGTAACAAGTCATGTCTTCTTGTTCCCTTCGTGCTGGATCCTGCTCGGGACAATCCCTTGGTATTACCAAGCCAGGCTAGAAGTTCCCCACAGGATTCTCTTGGTTCCTCCTGCTGTCCTCGGATCCCTGGACCCGCCGGCACTGCTTGGACCCCGCTCTAGCCCTCGCCCACCGGTCCCTCAGACACCATCCTCCATCTCCATCAGGCGAGATCTGAGTCCGCTCCGCCTCCCCCGGGTCTGGTTTCCGTGCTCAGTGGTAAGCCTACGTTCCTCTAATATGTTGCCTGCATGGCTCCCTCTTCCTATCTAATCACTTCACCTTTCCTCCTAGACTGAGCGCGTCCCGGTTGTGCCTCCCCTTTCGCTGCCTCCGCTGAGACAGATCCCTCCGTTCCCCTGTTATCCTCTCAGTATTTTAAATAAACATCTTAAACTGCTTCCTGTTTACCGAGTGTGTTCTGCATGTGGGCCAAATACGTAAAGCCAAACATGACATTAGCCAGGTACAATCTTGCTTGACATTGCTAAGGAAGGACTGTTTTGAAAACTGACAGTACATGTCAGAATTTACCAAAAGGCTTCTAATAAAGAAACTTAAAACCTCCTATTTAGAAAGAAATACTCTGCCTAGTTGTTGTTCTTTATGTTTCATTTTCATGTTGTTTTTTTGTGTTTACCATTGTAACACTTTGCCATGTGGCGCTGAATGTAAAGTTCATTACAAATAAAATGTATTGTTATTATAAAGGAAAATGCTGTCCCTACTGTTCGTTGGAAATCTGCAGATGACAGAGATGCAAGTACCTGAAGTGATTTGTATTGCGTTGCTGTTTAGCATGAACTTGATTTGTCATCTATCACAAGCTAACCTTAATACTACCGGCATACATCCCCAGAATTGATAGGAAAAGTTTGTTTTGCATTCAAGTTCTCTGTATTCCTGCTAATGACCTCATTATTTGACTCGGGTCTGTTGAAGCAGAGACACATATAAAGGTTTCCTGACACTGGCCCTCGAGGACTGGAGTTGACGATCCCTGCCATGGACCTATCCTAAATATCAAGGAAGCATAATAGGTCAGTTTTAAGGATAATCTTTCTGATGTGAACTATAAGATTATTTTTGTTTCTTATTGATAACTGGATTAGTGAAAATAATATAGTTTTCCTCTTTTTTTTACCTCATCCACACTGCTTACTGGTTGGTGGTAACCTGGTTAACCAGATTGATGTGTAGCACTCTTGGTTAAGTTCTACACATTATCAATCTGGGCCTGCTTCCTTCGGATCCATTTGAGGACAGGAGGGACATTCAGCAGAACTTGCCAAGATGATTGGGTGAAGCGACACCTAGTGAGGCATACCTTTGTGTTGATTTTGTGAGGAGACTTTTTTTTCTTTTTTTCTTGGAACTCTGCCATTGGCACACTTTTTGTCTAGTTTCTTTCTCATAGATGATTAATGAACGCTGATATTGACAGAAGCAGTGAGGACTTCCAGACTGAAGATGTTGTTCTTTTGGTACCTCCTGGATGAGCTGTCGATTGCAGCCTTGGAATAGTGTTGAAAGGTTCATCACCGTTCCATTTGTGGATAATGGTCCTCATTGTAGTTTATTGGCATCACTAAGCCTAAATAATGGCTTCGGGACATTTCCCAGACTGATAAATTTCCATGACTTTGTTTCTCATTGCTCATTGACTTATTTAATGTTACAGAATGATGTGTGGGTATTCTTTTCTTTTTAATATTTTTGGCTCAGTTTTTCAGTCATTAAAAGTTGTAGTTTGTCACAGTTAATTTGTGATTTAAGAGGACAAACATGCCATAAATATTTAAGCATAAGAAAAAAAGTAAATATAAAGGAAAAATTGTAACTCACTTACAGTATTCTACAACAGCAAAACATGTCTGTATGTATGTATAGGATTGGCAAAACACCCCTAGATTTTTCAGATTTACATCACACAATTAAAATACAGACCAGGGCCAAGAATAGATTTCAGCTGAGAATCAATATGCTACAGTATTCCATTTCACAAATCCCTTGTCACCTTTCCCGAGCAGATGGCTCATAAAAGAAAAAAAAAAGGAAAGAAAACACACCAACCAGTAATCATATGTGCAATAAATAGTGCTGGTTATCTTCCTGTGGAGAGACTACAGATGGCATGGTGATAGTTTTGCCTCAAAGTGCATGTGAACACTTTTAGACACACCCATCATACTATCCCATTGGGGACTTCAAGCATAGGGAATGTCACAACCCAATTGGGAAGCTTGTAAAACAGAAAGGAAATTATCTTTCTGGACTTGCCATTGTGTAGGTCTTTGACAACCCTTTGGTTAATTTGGCAATTATTATTGGTTATGTAATAATTATATATATAAGGTTTTGGAAATTTACTTTTAAAACACTATGCAAGTATTTGAAAAAATAAATAAATACATAAAAATGTTCACCAGGGTAATTGCTTTTCTCTGAATCTATTCCGTTGTTCTCTTAGCTCACCGGTGTTCTAAGCTGTTCACACAGCAGGACAGTCATGTGATTCAAAAACAATAGCGGAAGTAAGCTATTTGTGGGGGAATATGAGTAATTGTCTTACGACAAGTAACTGTCTACAAAGCAGTTTACATTTTTGTTGGGTCATATTCAAATTATTGTATATTGTACCTTAATTTCAATATGGTCATGTTAGCTCTTTTTTTTTTTTTTATTTTAGCCTCCACACCCTCCTATTTTTGATAGAATGCTGCAATCTTAGGAATTTGTAAATTTACAAATATGGATTGTGCTGTCTGCTTACAAAATATATTTCCCTGAAACATTTCCATTTTCCAAACAGCCATAATTTTTTTTCAAAATATGAATATTGATCAATATAATGTAATTAACCTTGAGACACAAATTACATTACAAACTCTTGGCTATGTGAAACGTTAGTTTTGCATTTATGTATTAGATCAGTATGCTGTGTTGCTTAATGAAACCTAATGAGGTGTAGCATTAGTTTTAGTAGCGCTCCAAAGTTTCTTTTCCATTTGTTGATTAGGAATTATTTAGGCTTTACAATCATTGAGTGATTGTTCTTTTCTTCTTTCAGCTTTTCCCTCTCAGGGGTTGTCAAAACGAGTAATCTGTATCAATCTACCCTTATCTTCTGCACCTTCCTTTTATACATCAACTACCTTCATATCCTGTTTCACTGCATCCATAAATCTCATCTTTAGTCTTCCTCTAAGCATCGAGCCTAGCAGTTCCAGCCTCAACATCCTTCTACCAATGTACTCACTATCCCTCCTCTGTAGAGGTTCAGACCATTTCAGTCTGGCGTCTAGCTTTAGCACCAATATATCTAACATGAGCTGTCCCTCTGATGTAAACATTCCTGATCATTCCTTCATCTCTGCTAGCTCCAACTCAACCTCCCTTCTCTTCCTCAGTGCCACTGTCTCTAAACCATTTAGTAGTCTCACCCTAGTCTTGTACATCTTTTTTTCAATTCTTGTTGATACTCTACTCAAATTCCACACAACACTTTTCTCCACCTTCACTTCTTTTCTACACTCACTGTTGCTCTGCACTGTTGACCCTAAAGCTGCCTTCACACTGACTATGTTCTGTGTCAGCTCCATCATCCATTGCAAAATGTGCAGTGCTACAAATCATACTGGATGCATATTAGCTCTTTTCATGTATCCAGACAGTCTCCCCTCTTATTTTTAAATGTTCCGGATTAACTTTACTTCTCCCCTTTCTGACTTCATTTCTAGCTCATTTGTTTTTTTGTTGTTTTGTTTTTTTAGGAAATTTACGCCTTTTGGTCTGTCATCTGTCAAAAATAGACTTGATCCGTATTTCTGGATGGTGACAAATGAGGGCTGTCTGTCCTGCAGCAGCACCCTGGAGCCAGCGGTAATTATTGCATCGACTAGAATTGCTTCTATTTGCTAAAGAGAGAAAAAACACATGGATGCCAGAGTCTGTGTGAATGAGGGGTATACACTTAAAATATTCCACCTTCTTTATTTCTGATTGCTGTAACAAACACAGCTCCACTTGAGTCCCTCTCATTCACACACATGCATTCTGTCTTTCCTCAACAAACCTTTTATTTCTCTCTTTCCAGGGCAAACATCCATATCTATAGATTTTTCTAAACCTGTTCTGTGCTCTCACTGCAGAACACATCTGCAGACATAATAGTCCATGGAAATTCCTGTAGAACCTCATCTGTCAACCTGTGCATCAGAAAACACAAAGGGGCTCAGAGCCAATCCTTACTGATGTCCTACTTCCATCTCAAACTCTTTTGTCACACCTACAGCACACCTCACCAGGGTCTTACAGCTCTCATAAATGTCCTGCACTACTGCAACACACTTATCTGCCACTCCAGACTTCCTCCTACAACACCACAGCCAATCTCTTGACACCTCATCATAGGCTTTATCTTTATTCATTAAAACACAATGCAGATCCCTCTGATCCTCTCTGTACATCATTAGATTAAGTTTGCAGTCCAACTTACTTGACTCTACTGCAGTGTACTTTCCTCTGGATGTTTTCTTTTCTCATGTTCTGTTCATGCAGAGCACTTTGAATGGTCTTGTTACGGAAATGTGTTATACAAACAAACTTGCCTTGCCTTGTATTTCTCCAACAAAACCCTCAAAGCAAATACTGCATTTGTAGAACTTTTTCTTGAAATGAAACCATCTGCAGCTCATAAATGCTCACTTTTGATCTCAGTCTAGCTTCCACTACTTTGCCCACAATTTAATTGTATGACTCATCAATGTTATTATTCTGTAGTTGCCACATCTCCCTTGTTCATGAAAATTGGCACTTGCACACTTCTCCATTCCATAAACATTTTCTTGCATTCTAAGACTTAATTGGACAGCCTAGTCAAAAACTCTAATGCTGTCTCTCCTAGACACTTCCATATTTTTTTTCATTTTTCATCCTTTTAAATGCCTTCATCACTTTATCTGTACCAATCTTTGCTACTTCCTGATCCAACAGTCTCTTCTTCTGATCTTTGTTCTTTCATTTTCCTCATTCATCAATCCTTCAAAGCATTCATGCCAATATCATATTGAACTCAATGCACTTGTCAGTACATTTACATTTCAAATCCAAATCACCTCAACCTACTGAACATCCTCCCCATCTGTTTTTCTACCCCGCCTAC
This sequence comes from Fundulus heteroclitus, assembly GCF_011125445.2. Classification (NCBI taxonomy): domain Eukaryota; kingdom Metazoa; phylum Chordata; class Actinopteri; order Cyprinodontiformes; family Fundulidae; genus Fundulus; species Fundulus heteroclitus. The sequence continues at coordinate 17,223,618 of NC_046368.1, forward strand.
CTGTATAAATCCTTCACTCCCTCCCTACTGTACTACAGGAAAGTACTCTCCTACCTTTCTCCCAGATCGCTTTAGCTGTAGTTGTCCAGCCATCTGGAAGCAACCCCTGGTCACCAAGAGCCTGTCTCAAGTTCTCCGTGAAAGCCACACAACTTTCTTCTTTTTTCAGACCAGTTTGATTGTGAGGATGACAAAGAGGGAAAAGGCAGAGCAGAGGACAGTCATTCTACATAGCACCATCCTGTGCTGTGTGGCAACACTCTCTCCTACCACCACCTTGCAGTCATTGAGTTCCTTCATTGATTTTTTTGGCTGGATTCCTACTAAGTAACATTCCTGTTAATACATGGCACAATATAGATATTTTAAACAGACACCTACAAGCAAAACTGTTTAACATAGCATAGCGTTATCTTCTCAACATTTACCTTTGTTGCCAGTTTCTTACATATAGTACATGTTTTTTATATTTCTACATATTTCCATTGCTGCGCTGTATTGCTGAGCAAATGTTTTTGTCAGCTCATTTTTATAGGAACTGTCCATGGTAGAAAGATCAAAAGGAGCTCATACAGTTCTGCTGGTTTAACTCTATGACCCCTTCGTATCATATCTATCTGGTACTTGTTGCTATATTGTGGAAATGTATGAATTGTCCTCTCACAAATACAACACAGCGTGATTTAAAGGAGAATCTGGTCAGCAAGGAAGAATCAATGGATCATCATCTATACCTAAAACTAATACATTTGCGGTGATTTAATGAATTTAGCGTTAATCAGTAAAAAAATAAAAGTATTAATTCTGGAGTATGGGAGCGGCCTTTCATGGCCAAATATGGTAACACCTCAGTCCTGACGTCTTCTGGAAGTGACGTCACGGTGTGGTAAGCCGAGGGCCATTCTCCTCATTTTACAACCAAATTCAATAGGAACTATTATACACATCTGCGATCAACAACAATTATTTAGAATTTCAAGAGGACTTCACCATTGAAATTCGTGAGAGCTATTGTTAAAGCAACAATGCCCAAGTGCATGGCAGTTGGATGTTACAATACATCGGGTAAAAGTGATGTCCTAAAGAGCATGAAACACAGCTACTGACTCTCCTATTGATTTCTATTGGGACATTTTGGTATGAGTGGTGATTCACGTTTTGAACGCTGGCCACTGATAAAAGCACCTGGCTCTGAGGGAAGGGAGGAGAGAGGAGCAGTTAAAGCATTGAGGCACAGAAACACTGCATGTAGTTATAAAAATCATGTTAACCTTTTAATGGTAACAATTTTTCTGAAAAATTCTGGGGAAAAAAATAAAAAATGCACCCTACTATAATACTTATTCATTAATGGTTTTAAAGGTAACAATTACCAAAATGTATGTAGTTTTACTCTTTCTTAGGGTGATTTTGAACATATCTCTAGGGCCATAGGGGCCTTCTTGCTAGCCCTGGTATATTGACATAAATGTTATTGATATCCACCTAAAAACTAATGTTTTGAGTTGTTGCGTTTGAGGTGTTGACTGATCCTAAGCAAGTTGTGTTGTATCTGTTGTGTTGCACAATTTCATTCTATGAAGATACACCTCACAACGTACATGACACAAGGAAATGCTGCTAACATCTTGATGCCATTTACCACAGCCCACCTTAGGGTGTCAAGTGGAGAGTGTGCATTGAGGCATTAAAACTGTTGTGGCAGAAAACAGGATTCAGGACAGTATTAGGCAGGTGGCCAGAATGTTATGCTTATTCAGTGTACATGTGCTCTAAGTTATATTAAAATATTAGTAAATCTGTTCAGGTAAATGAATGCACAATGACGAGTTAAAAAGCTGAGTTGAAACTCTTCCTGAAGACATGCTGTCACATTCTTCTGGTCAGTGTCCAGATACTTGTGTGCAGCTTATATTAGCTTAGGTAAGACTGGAAAGTAATCACTGCAGTAAAACGTCTGCTTGTGTTTTAACTCCTACTAATAAATTCACTACATCTTCCATTATCCATTTTCCTAATTGATGACAGCAGTTCAGTAGAGGGTACCCCCATTTCACCTGGAAACAAAACAACTCTAAAAAGTTCACTTTGTCTGGGCAGAGAGGCAAAAAAAGTAAGCCAGCCCATGTAGTATAGACATGTTGGGGAGGTCCGTGTCTTCATACTGTAAGATGCAATGGTGATATGGCTAATCAGGGGTGCACAAGAGTCATCAGAGTCACTTGGATGTGGGCATAAAACTTCCAAGGGAATGTCAGAGTTACATTACATGTCTGATTCCTCCCTCAAACTATCTGTCTCATCATCACCTATCAACTGTCTCCTATCCTTTCAGGCTATTTCACACCACCTGGGAATAACACAATGCTGGAAGACTGTGCGTGAGCTACAGGAAAGTAGTGTCATTTATAATAAGGGATTTCTAAAGCATACTCTTAAACCTTTAACATTTAGATGGAGACTTGTGATAGTGGAGCAATTTGCTTTCAGCAAAGCTTGTAATTGGCTTGACCTTTTTATTTGAAAATCTACTCCCCATTCTTCAGCTGCCTGAGGTGTACTGAACTGTGCATCTGATAGCAAAGTACCGAGTACTGTCAAAGACTGGCTTTCACTCTTTTACTTTATTTACATAGTAGACAGCTGTTTAACATCCATTAACAAAACAAACTTAGAATCTCACATGAACCTTTGAACTGTTATTTTTGTCTGTTATGTTTGGTGTTTTTTTATTCAGAAGCTGATTATTTATATGGAAAATGGAAACAAAAGTTCTATCACTGAGAATCATGCATTGTGATTAAATGTGCAGCAACTAATCAAAAAATAAAGCATTGTAAAAGAAAAATATTAAATTGCTTTCACTTGAACCACAACAATTTCTTAGTAAGAAGCAGATAGGTGAGCTCGGGTGTTGGAGCTGAGGAGAACCAAGCAGATCTTTCCTAGAAAAGTCCTTATATTCAACCTTTTAAACCACCTACTGCAGATTTACATTAAATAAAGAGCATGTGGATTTATGTTTTGTGTTGTTTTTTAACTTTACATTTTAAAGAAGAAATAAGTGAAATTTAATTATTTCAGAGAGAAAAAAACAAATAAATAGTGATGTGAAAAACAAAAGTATTTTTTCAGATGGACTATACTATGGTATGACACAACGCCACATCTCTCTGTGTTGTTCTCCAGTCTCTTATGTACATAGCCAGGCTGGCTGTGAGTGCATGTACATGCATGTAAGCAGCTGCCACGTAGGGCTTGGCTCCTCCTTCCCCTAAACTGCCACCGTCAGACCATAGCAGCATTGGAACTGGTACCCTCCGAAGGGCACTCCAAGTTTTAAACATACTTCAGGACAACATGACAACATATGGGCAGGCAGAAGCAGACTTGGGGCCTTTCTCACTCACCTGATCTCCGATTGCCATCCGGAGTTCAGTGCCTGGGGGAGGAGCGGGCCACCTGGTTGGGGTATGGGCTGGGGGTGGGTGTTCCTAGGTGACATTTTAGCTCCAAGCTTGGAAAGGGACATATGTTTTCTCCAGCTGGGAAGCAGAATATCTTCATTGTTTAGATGGAAGGGTCATGGGTCCACACATACCATGGTTGTATGATGCAGCAAGGTAAACTGCCAGAGATAGAAGACTGACCAGTCCAGCTTTCTTGGCACCCTCCAAATCCACATAATGTTTGTAGCTGGACACTGTAGTGCAAGTGGACAAAGGCTTTTTCCAGAAGGAGTTTAGCTCTGAAACAAAATCCGGGAACATCAGCAGGCAGTGTTTAACTGTCCCTGGCTATGCTAGGAGATGAAACCTGGTGAACCGCAACACCTGCTGAGCAGTAGGGGCAGCAGCCATACACTGACCCACTGAAAAGTTGTTGTCTTCAGACAGACCAATATCCTGATTGCTGGTCTCCAGTACATTATATTTGTCACAGAGAAGCTCCAATGAGCTCCAATTTAGCTAGTTTTGTGAAGAGGTTATAAAGTAAAGCTAACTAGCAGTAGCTAAAAAGCACAATTCTGAAAAGGCGTTAAAAGTAAGTTCAAGAGAGTAAGAACTGAGTAATGACATATTGACAGATGGATATATAGCAGAGGTGGGGCCTGTCATTTGTCATCATCACGTCATTTGCCTAGGGGACATGATTAGAGGTGGCTTTGGCCAGAACATGCAGGGCATGACATACTCATGTGTTGTAGATTTACTGTGTCATTGATACTGAATTGTTGTCTATCACAGGTCTGAAACTATTAATTCAGATAAAACCTATTTTGATATTACCCATACCTGTGAGATAAATAGGTTGTTTTTAAACAAAGCTATTGATATTATTGTAATGTGTTACCGTAACAAAATGTTGGTGAAATGCCGGCCAGAATGCTGATAGATTACATCTAACACATAGATACATGATGTTTTTACTTTTTTTGTATATGTACATGTATTTGAATTTTGTGCAGATATGCAAGAAGTAAGATACTGTTCCAACATATGTGGAGGTGATCTTGATAAATAGTAAGAAAGTAAATTTATATTGAATGACTTGTGTGAATACTTGGAGACACCTTATTAGAAAGTATAATGAGTCATAAAGAAATATGTTTTATAGCAAAAAACTCCTCTTACTTTTGGAAGGTCAAGACAGATCAAAGATGTTGCAGTGTGAATACATGTGTCTAAAATTATGCTTCCTGCTGTTTCTTACATTCTGAAGAATACAAGTCCCGTAGGTAGAGATATACAACTACACTGATATAAGATCTGTCAGTTTGTTAACAAAGGGCTAGGTTAAATGTCATGTTATGTCCAGTGATATATCCCAAGTAAATTAAACATTAAAACAAGGCAATCTTTCAATTATATCAGAGGGTGGGTGGGTGGTTGTGGGTTCCCATTTAGACACAACACACACATGAAATATTGTTGCTTTGCGCTGGTTGCACAGTTGATTTTTACGCCACGTTTCTACAAAAAATAGTCGTGTGTGTAAATACAATTACTACAAGTCTTAATTTATTCTTATTTACACATCACTGTTATACATTTGAAATCAGATGCTTACTTACACTGCATCCATCTAATTTCTGATAGTGCTGCGTTCAGATTAATTTTGTTAAACACCAGGGATTTAAAAAAATAGAAAACACCAGAACTAAATTATATTTCACATCTATTCTTTTTTGATAGTGTTGAGATAGAGTTGAGATACATACATATGCTCTGAATCATAAATCTAGGTCATCGAAATCTTTGACAGTCCCCTTTAAGATGTTAAAGTTTCATGTTTTTCACCCATATTTGCTCTGTAAGAAACTCACTGTTTGTGTGAAAAAATGATGATCAAATGATGAATCAAGGCTTTGAGAAAGAAGGTAAATGATAAGATGGGCAGTTTTTGTCTTTTTGGTCAGATGGGGATAACTAAGTAATGTATATTTACTATATTTCATAAGAGAGATCATTTATTACTTTTTTCCATACACTTGCATACACTTTCTTTGTATTTGGTAAACTACCCTTTTGAACTGAATGTCAAACCCTTTTCTTTTAAAGTACTGCATAATGACATAAAAAAGAAAGTTTAATGACATAAAAAAGAAAGTCATAAATTGTTGTTTGCAGTCACCAGGAAGAGTTTACTCTATCCAGGGTATGTTGCCTCCGTGATAGAATATCCTGGCTATTTGATCACCAAACCCTATATTGGTTTTGCAAGGCATTTTCTTTATATATTGTCTGACTTACCTGATTACATTTTGTCTTGTATAAACTGGAGATTGCATATATATATATATATATATATATATATATATATATATATATATATATATACAGTGCCTTGCAAAACTATTTGGCCCGCTTGAACTTTCAGACCTGAAACTGAAAAATTAGGCATCCAAAATTATTCAGCCCCCTGTCAGGACTCAGCAGGAAGAGCCGTGCAGTTTCTGCCGGTTTTGCCTTCTCTCTGCCTTTTCCACAGGTGACCGCAGTTGACAGGTGGGCGGGGCTCGCACACCTGCTGCCTGTTCAGCAGCGCTCATCCGCACTATAAGAACTGCACACGGCTCATGCCTCTCTCCACGTCGTCACCACCTTGTGACAAATCCTCCTGTGCATTTATAGTTTTCCGCAGTTAATCCAATAAACTACTTAAGCTGCCTCCAATCTAACCGAGTGTGATCTGCATGTGGGTCAAATACGTTAAACAAAACATGACACCCCCTTGAGTAAATACTTTTTAGCACCACATTTTGCTGTGATTACAGCTGCAAGTCACTTGAGGTATGTCGCTATCAGTTTTGCACATCAAGAGACTGAAATGTTCACCCATTCCTCCTTGCAAAACAACTCGAGCTCAGTAAAGTTGGATGGAAAGCATTTGTGAACAGCAGTTTGCAGTTCTTTCCACAGGTTCTCGATTGTATCCAGGTTTGGACTTTGACTTGGCCATTCTAACAAATGGATATGTTTATTTGTGAACAATTCCATTGTCGATTTTGCTTTATGTGTTGGACCATTGTCTTGGTGAAATACAAATCTGCGTTCCAGTCTCAGGGTTTTTGCAGACTGCAACATGTTTTCTTCCAGAATGGTCCTGTATTTGGCTCAATCCATCCTCCCATCAGTTTTAACCATCTTCCCTGTCCCTGCTGAAGAAAAGCAACCATGATGATGCTGCCACCACCATGTTTGACAGTGGGGATGGTGTGTTCAGGGTGATGAGCTGTGTTGCTTTTACGCCAAACATAACATTCTGCACTGTTGCCAAAAAGTTTGATTTTGGTTTCATCTAACCAGAGCACTTTCTTCCACATTTTTGGTGTGTCTCCCAGGTGGCTTGTGGCAAACTTTAAACAAGACTTTTTATGGATATCTTTAAGAAATGGCTTTCTTCTATTCACTCTTCTATAAAGGTCAAATTTGTGCGGTATGTGACTGGTTGTTGTCCTATGGACAGAGTCTCACACCTCAGCTGCAGATCTCAGCAGTTCATCCAGAGTGATCATGGGCCTCTTGGCTGCATAGAATATAATTTAAAATTCTTCTTCAAGTAATAAGGGCTTCAAGTAATAAGGGCTTCAATAAAGCCCTTATTAATCAAGCTCCATCATATATCATAGAGGGGGGAGTGGTGGCCTATTCAGTTCAATTCAATTTTATTTATATAGCGCCAACTCATGAAACATGTCATCTCAAGGCACTTTACAAAGTCAAGTTCAATCATATTATACAGATTGGGTCAGATTATACAGATTGGTCAAATATTTCCTATATAAGGGAAACCAGTTGATTGCTTCAAAGTTCCGACAAGCAGCATTTACTCCTGGAGAAGCGAAGAGCCACAGGGAGAGTCGTCTGCATTGTACATGGCTTTGCAGCAATCCCTCATACTGAGCAAGCATGAAGCGACAGTGGGAAGAAAAACTCCCCATTAACGGGAAGGAAAACCTCTGGCAGAACCGGGCTCAGTATGAACGGTCATCTGCCTCGACCGACTGGGGGTTACAGAAGACAGAGCAGAGACACAACAAGAGAGACAAAAAAGCACAGAAGCACACATTGATCCAGTAATCTGTTCTACATTAGATGGTAATAGCATGTGAGCCGTCTTCTCTGGATGATGTCACAGTTAACATATGGTCAGACCAGGTGTACCTACTATGAAGATAAAAGAGAGAGAACAGAAAGTTAAAGCAGAAATGACGACATGCAATGCATATTTGAAGAACAGTAAAACTCTATAGAGTAAGAAAATTAGATCCTGATGTCCTCCAGTAACCTAAGCCTATAGCAGCAAAACTATAAAGGTAGCTCAGAGTAACATGAGCCACTCTAGTTATAAGCTTTGTCAAAAAGGAAAGTTTTAAGATTAGTCTTAAAAGTAGACAGGGTGTCTGCCTCACGGACCAAAACTGGGAGTTGGTTCCACAGGAGAGGAGCCTGATAGCTAAAGGATCTGCCTCCCATTCTACTTTTAGAGACTCTAGGAACCACCAGCAGACCTGCAGTCTGAGAGCGAAGTGCTCTGTTAGGAACATACAGGGTAATCAGAGCTCTGATATATGATGGAGCTTGATTATTAAGGGCTTTATATGTTAGAAGAAGAATTTTAAATTCTATTCTTGATTTAACAGGAAGCCAATCAAGGGAAGCTAAAATTGGAGAAATATGATCCCGCTTGTTGATTTTCATCAGAACAGAGCTAAAGGCTTTCAACTGCATTTTGTGGACTTCCTGATAGCAAAGAATTACAATAGTCCAGCCTTGAAGTAACAAATGCATGGACTAGTTTTTCAGCATCACTCCTAGAATCTTTCTAATGTTGACGATATTCCGGGGGTGAAAAAAGGAAACTCTGGAAACCTGTTTAATATGGGATTTAAATGACATGTCTTGGTCAAAAATAACACCAAGATTTTTTTTACTTTATTACCAGAGGCCAAGTTAATGCCATCCAGATTAAGTGATTGGTTAAGAAGTTTATTTTTTGAGGACTCTGGCCCAAAGATTACAACTTCGGTCTTGTCAGAATTTAGATGCAAGAAATTTAAAGTCATTCAGCTTTGGATGTCATCAAGACATGACAGTCATTCGAATGAATTGATTGGATTCATCAGGATTTATGGATAAATATAGCTAAGTGTCATCAGCATAACAGTGGAAATTAATCCCATGCTGTCTGATAATTTTGCCGATTGGAAGCATATATATATATATATATATATATATATATATATATATATATATATATATATATAAGAGAATTGGTCCGAGGACTGAACCCTGTGGTACTCCACAGGTGACCCTAGAGTTTGAGGAAGATTTATTATTTACATGAACAAACTGGAATCTGTCCGACAGATAAGATTTAAACCAGCCTAATGCTTTCCCCTTAATCCCTACAGTATGCTCAAGTCTTTGTAAGAAAATATTGTGATCAACTGTATCAAATGCAGCACTGAGATCTAACAGGACAAGTACAGACACAAGTCCATTATCTGAGGCCATGAGAATATCATTAGTGACCATCACCAGAGCCGTTTCAGTGCTATGATGAGCTCTGAAGCCTGACTGAAACTCCTCAAGTAGGTCATTACTTTGTAAATGTTCACAAAGTTGATTAGCAACTACTTTCTCAATAATTTTAGATAAGAAAAGAAGATTAGATATAGGTCTGTAGTTTACTAACTCATCTTGATCAAGAGAAGGTTTCTTAAGTAAAGATTTAATAACAGCTACTTTAAAAACCTGTGGCACATATCCATTTACTAAGGATAGATTAATCATGTCCAAAATAGGGCCACTGATCAAAGGGAATATCTACTGAAACAAATTGGTTGGGATTGGGTCGAACATACACGTAGAAGGTTTAGATGAAGCTAAAATTTTAGATAGCTCAGAAAGCTCTACTGCTTCTAAACAGTTCAGACACTGCGCAGGTTCTAAAGATTCCTCTAATGCTGCCTCACTTACTAATTACGAGGTAATCATGTTTGGGAGGATGCCAATTATTTTATTTTTAATGGCATCAATTTTATTTATGAAGAATCCCATAAAATTGTTACTACTAAGAGCTAAGGGAATGGATGGATCAACAGAGCTGTGGCTCTGGGTAAGTTTGGCAAGCTGGCCGGCGGGGTTCGTGCCGAGAAATCTAGGATTATTTTTATTCTCTTCAATTAATGATAAAAAATATGCTGCTCTAACTCTGCAAAGGGTCTTGTTATACAACAATAGACTGTCCCTCCAGATTAAGTAGGATTCCTCTTGGTGTGTGTAGCGCCATTTTCTCTCCAATTTCCTAACATTGTGCTTCAAGGAACGCAGCTCTGAATGGCGTACCGCGCACGTGACGTCACCATCTCATGAGCAACGCCCCTTGCCGCTAAGGTAGGGCAAACAGTGTGAGAGCACACGTAGCAACCAGCCATTACACATGCAACAGATACAACGATATGACCGACTTTTCAGCTGTTAAATGTTTTTCTCCTGCTCGGCGTTCATGGCGTCATCTGCCGTTTTTTTTCTGTTTGTAGTCACCGTCCAGGAATCGGTATAAATTGTCCGGCCCGCCGAAAAATTTAGTCCGGTCCGGTGGCCATGCATTGTCATTATCCAACGGCTGTATCTCCTCGCTGCATCGACCGGTCTGCACCAGATTTGTTGTGAGTCATGGGGGAGGGCTGTCGAACGCGTTCGTGTGAATCGCCCGGTGGACGGGCCAGGAAATTGCGTGACAGCAACTGCGGTGGGGGGCGGCCGGCGGTGCGCGAACCCCGCCGGCCAGCTGGCCGGCCGGCACCGCAGCAGTAGCCAATAGGCCGGAGCGGCACTTGGCTGCGAGGGCCGATCAACGCCGCTTGCAACTTTAACATCCTTCATATGCGGCCTATCAGCGTACCTCGAGTCGCTGTTGCACGTTCCATAACAACGATGTTTAAAAACCATGGTTAGGAGATGTCTTCGACTTAGAAAAAGCGGCAGTTTTATTGAATAAAACCAAGGGTAACGTACAGCGAAAGAGTGGAGGAAAACGCATATTTGCCCTACCTCGTACCACATGATATGACGTCACGTTCTATAATCACCTTCTTTTTCAAGGGAGCTACATTGTCTAATGCAGAACGCAATGAGGAAGTCACACTGTTAGCAAAGGTATCGATTTGTGAATGGGAAGAAACAGCATTGCTGCCATCTTCAGGGCATTTCTGCAATACTGAGGATATTAAAAAGGGAACAGACTTTTTAAGTTTTGATACAGCATTATCCGGTAAAGATCTACTATAATGGAACCCTCTTTTGGGGGTGGAGAACTCAGTTAGATTAAACTCAAATGTTATTAAAAATTATCAGACAGGACAGAGTTGTGAGAGAATACTGTTAATTCTTTACAATCAATGCCATATGTCAGCACAAGGTCTAAAGTATGGAGCCGAGAGTGCGTTGGTTTATGCACATTTTGAGCAAAACCAATTGAATCTAGGATAGTTTTATAGGCTACACTAAGGTTATCACATTCAGTGTCAACATGGAAGTTAAAATCACCCACTATAATAACCTTGTCAGTATGTAACACCAAATCAGATAAGAAATCTGACAACTGACCCAAAAACTGAGTGTAAGGGCCTGGTGGATGATACAAAACAACAAACAGAAGAGGTTTTATTGCTTTGCAGTTTGGATGAGGGAAACTCAGGGTTAAATGTTCTAAAGAACTGTAATTATTGATTGGCCTGGGACTAATTAATAAATCAGACTGAAAGATAGTTGCCACTCCTCCTCCTCTTCCCACAGATCTGGGAATGTGGAAATTTGAATAACTGGAGGGAGTTGACTCATTTATACTAACATAGTCCTCTTGTAGCCAGGTTTCTTTAAGACAAAACAAATCAATCTGATTATCAGAAATCAATTCATTAACTAACAAAGTCTTTGGAGGGAGATACTTTATATTTTATAGACCACATTTAATTCTTTTATTTTTTGGTTTAAAGTGATCCGTATGGATTTTTATGATTTGTTCCTTTTAGATCAGTTTTTGATCTGTTAAGTTTTGGCCGTGGGAAAGACACCATCTCAATAGGGTAATGGGTGGGTAACAGTACAGAAGCTGCAGAGAGATCTGTTAAACTACAGCTCTGCTTCCTGGTCTGGACCCTGGGTGGTCGGCATTTAGGAGAACTAATAAATCCGGCCAGATTCCTAGAAAGAAGAGCTGCACCATCCAAAGTGGGGAATGTCGTCTCTCCTGATCAGACCAGGTTTTCCCCAAAAAGTTTGCCAGTTATCAATGTAGCCCACATCGTTTTCTGGACACCACCTAGACAACTAGCGGTTGAATGACAACATGCGGCTAAACATGTCATCACTGGTCAGGTCAGGCTGGGGACTAGAGAAAATTAGTCCGACATAGTTTTAGCAAACTCACACACCGAAGCAACACCAACTTTGGTGACCTCTGATCGGCGTGACCGGGTGTCATTACCGCCAGCGTGAATAACAATCTTACTGTATTTACGCTTATTCTTAGCCAGTAGTTTTAGGTAGGATTCTATGTCGCCCATTCTGGCCCCTTGTAGGCATTTAACTATGGTCCCTGGTTTCTTTAGTGCCACATTTCTCACTATCGAGCTGCCAATAATTAAGTTTCCTCTGCTGGTGCTTCGCTGAGTGGTGAAAATCTTTTAGAAACGCAGACGGACTGCTTTTTTCTACATTATTTATAGTTTTGTCTCAAGTGTTGTTTTCGTGTGTCTCAGAATATCAGAATTTTAAGTGGTATTAAATCTGACAGATCTTCACAGAGCTGCAGCAACAGCAGCTGGCACAACAACTGCTGTTGCTGCAGCTGTTGTGCCATCCATCCATCCATCCATCCATCCATCCATCCATTGTCTTCCGCTTATCCGGGGTCGGGTCGCGGGTGTAGCAGCTTCCGTAGGGAGGCCCAGACGTCCCTCTCCCCAGCCACTTAGGCCAGCTCCTCCGGGGGAATCCCAAGGCGTTCCCAGACCAGCCGAGAGACAGCGTGTCCTGGGTCTCCCTCTGGGTCTCCTCCCGGTGGGACGTGCCTAGAAACACCTCACGAGGGAGGCGTCCAGGAGGCATCCTAACCAGATGCCCGAGCCACCTCTACTGGCTCCTCTCGACGTGGAGGAGCAGCGGCTCTATTCTGAGTCCTCCCCGGATAACTGAGCTCCTCACCTTATCTCTAAGGGAGAGCCCAGACACACTACGGAGAAAACTCATTTCGGCCGCTTGTATCTGGGATCTCGTTCTTTCGGTCATGACCGAAAGCTCACGACCATAGATGAGGGTAGGAACGTAGATCGACCGGTAAATCAAGAGCTTTGCCTGTTGGCTCAGCTCTCGCTTAACCACAACGGATCGGTACAACGCCCGCCTCACAGCAGACGCCGCACCAATCCGCCTGTTGATCTCCCGCTCAATCTTCCCACCATTCGTGAACAAGACCCCAAGATACTTAAACTCCTCCACTAGGGTTAGCACAACCTCCCCAACACGGAGGAGGCACTCTACCCTTTTCCGGTTCAAGACCATGGTCTCAGATTTGGAGGCACTGATTCTCATCCCAGCCGCTTCGCACTCGGCTGCAAACCGCTCGAGTGAGAGTTGTAGATCACGCCCTGATGAAGCCAACAGGACCACTTCATTCGCCAATAGCAGAGACGCAATGCTAAGGCCACCAAAATGGATCCTCTCAACACCTTAGCTGCGCCTAGAAATTCTGTCCATAAAAGTTATGAATAGTATCGGTGACAAAGGGCATCCTTGGCGGAGTCCAACTCTCACCGGAAACGAGTCCGACTTCCTGCCGGCAATGCAGACCAGACTCTGACACCGGTCATACAGAGACCTAACAGCCCTTATTAAAGGGCCCGGTACTTCATACTCCCGGAGTACCCCCCCACAGGATCGCTCGAGGGACATGGTTGAGTGCCTTCTCCAGATCCACAAAGCACATGTAGACTGGTTGGGCAAACTCCCATGCCCCCTCCAGGATTCTGCTGAGGGTGTAGAGCTGATCCAGTGTTCCACGGCCAGGACGGAAACCACACTGCTCTTCCTGAATCCGAGGTTCGACTATCCCACGGACCCTCCTTTCCAGAACCCTGGAATAGACCTTACCAGGGAGGCTTAAGAGTGTTATTTCTCTGCAGTTGGAACACACCCTCCGGTTCCCCTTTTTGAATGGGGGACACCACCCCAGTTTGCCAATCCAGGGAAACTGCCCCCGATGTCCACGCAATGCTGCAGAGCCGCGTTAACCAACACAGCCCCACAACATCCAGAGCCTTAAGGTACTCAGGGCAGGAATTACTCCACACAGACGAACAGAGATTTCACACACCAATATCACATACAACGAGATATTTAGGCGAACAAAACACACGCAGGCCTTTCTTTTCACCTTCTTTACTCAGATCATTTTTGAAATGTTTAGATTGCCGAAATACATATTTTTGTTTATTATCCAACGCGCCGCTGTTACTCTAGACGAGGAGGGTGAGCGGGCAAACCTGCCCCCCACTGCCATGACCATTTTGCTCACCGGCTACCCAACACCTCGGCTCCATAAGGATAAGTCTCTTCATCTCACCATTGATTTGGACCCTTTTTCCTTTATACGCTTTCCGATTATTTTAGCCATTCTTTTCCGACTAGTTAAAAACAAGCGTTTCTCCGTTCTCCACTAAAACGCGTCCCCGTGAAACGATGCGCCTCTTAGGTTCCAGTCCCCCCCCCTCCCCATTTTTTTTTTCTTTTTCTTCTGGCCAAGCTCTAGAAAACTCTGTTTGTACGTACCTTCTTTCGTTTATTTTCCCTGTGTGTGGGTTAGCTGTGTTTAAGTTTCTTTAAGAGAAACTCTGGTGGCCATTAAAACCAAAAACCCTATCCGGCTGGCTCCTTTTCAGAATAATTTAGGAAAGCCTAGCTTTTTTATCCTACGAAAATGAAGAGTTTTATGTTAGTTTCCGCGCAATAAGGGGCTCTAAAACCCTGTTTTCTAGGATTACGATCTTTTAGATGTGGGATCCTTACACAATCTGGGAAATAACAAATCCTGTAATCCACGTAGAGATCACATGGTACTCATCAACACCTTTGCAACCTTTTCTCTGCCTCAAGCAATGCAAAAATGTCGGCCCTTCCAGGTAGCAAAACACAGTGGAGATATTTAATATGGAATCTCCTTACCTTCTGTGTGGCCGTAGATTGTGTGTTTTTCTTCCAGAATGACGTCCTGTCCGGAAAACGGAACCGTAAGGTGGTACTTCGTCTTTTGGGTCCGAGGCGGTTTGTTAAAAGCTACCGCACCCGTTGGCGGTAAGACACCCTCAGTGGACCCAGCCCCTTTTACCCTTCAGGCGACCCCCACTTAGATATTACTTTGGATGCAAGATGCTCGAAACAGAAAAGTATACTTCAAGTTATTTAATCTACTAAAGACAGAGAAACAGTTACAGACACATCAGCACTGATGGGCTCTTGATCGGCAAGAAGCCCCGATTGCTCATCACACAAACATTATGTAGGGATCTAGGTACACACCCATACAAGGGCTGTACACTTCCCAACTGTGTCATCAGTGGAGAAACTGTGTCACCTCCGGGGTGGTATCTGGTAGATTTGTGCCATATCCTTGTGTCCGGTACTATCTAAGAGTGGCATGAAGTTCTGGGTTAAGCAGTTCGTTCCACTGACCCAGTTAATATCTTAACACTAATAATAACAAGGATAGATGCTGGCCAGTACCCCCCCCCCCCCCCAGCTGTTTCATTTTTACTAACCTCTGCACATGGAGAATCTGTTGGATTGTGCCACAGTCCAGGGGTTTTTATTTGGTAAGTAAAAACTGATGGTATTTCTTCTATACAATCGGATTAATGTAGCCAGCTCTGGTCTTTAAAAATGTCAAGCTATTTTTTCTGACTGATGTATACATAAATATAGTAACCATCCACAAATACTTTCCTCACTGTCTTTAAAATGCTACAAAATTTTTCAAATAACACATTCACTGGCAGCTTTTATTAGTTACCTATTTTCAAAAGTTGTTCAATCGAGGCATCAAAGGAAACATGTACAGAGGCATCTAGAGACTTTTAATTTTTATAAAAAAAACTTTGTTAGTACAAAACACTGTCTTAAAACACATTAGTTTTGCTTTCAGATAAATAATAAAATGGTTAGTTATCATTCCTAACTAATAGGAATTAAATAGGTATGGTCATTGATCGGACAGCAGCATTAGATTCCAGGGCAGAAACACTAACTACCATGTCGAGGAGATAACAGTTAACTGTTATTGATTTCCTGATAAAGAAATATGATTTATTCACTGTTAAAACTCTTTAAGAGGCCCATTTACTTGTGGATATACCTTTAATGACAGGAGATTACAACTTCTAAGAGTAATGCCTGAGGTTGCACCAGTGTTTCAACTTTTTCAATAAGGCCAGGTGTGGCCCTTGAAGTTTTTTTTTCCACACAGGATGCCAAAAGGCGAAACTCAAGGTCACAAAGATAACTTGGTGATTATCACTCTTGAAGGTTAGAAAGGAGCTTTTCAAAGAGTAGCTTTTATATAAAATACCACTATTGATTTTTTATATGGCTTTGTTTTTTTCTAAATTTCATTCTAATGCACTTTCTTTTTCTGAGACTGTTCATCATTTAAGTCATTTACAGTTAATTGCAGCATGTTGTGATGCTAAAAATATGAAAATATTTGCTTGGGCAAAAAAAGAAAAAAAACTCTTCCAAAAGCCTTAATTTTATATGTCCACACTATTGAACAAAACAGATCTGTCAGATTTATTTCCACTTAAAATTCTGATATTCTGAGACACACGAAAACAACACTTGAGGCAAAACTATAAATAATGTAGAAAAAATACATATTAGTTGTACACTGTTTACTTCATCTTGTTTTGTTCCTTTGATGAAGCTTTCAGTGTCTAACAATATTTTTTTTCCCGCTTCTCACTATTGGCATCAAACAAACAACTCTTATCATCATGTTGTACACTCACTGTCATCATTCATTCACATAACTGACAGCTTGCCATTTCATTTCCATAACAATTGGAGAGACATAAAATGACTACTTCTGAGTTGCACAACCCTAATGATGTGCTTCATTATTTGTTACTTGCTGGCTGGTATGAAAGAGAAAGTGCAATTAATTGTATAAGAACATTGTACCTTTGATTTTAAATTTAGTTTTTTGCACTTTACATTAGAAACTGAGCTGACAAGTTGGACATTCTGGTTCAAAATCAGTCACTGAAAAATTTGTATAATTTTGAATAGCCCTAGAGAGTTGTGAAGCAAATCAGATAGTGTTACAGCACTGTGGTGGGAGTTTGTGCGGAGGATGTTTTCTCAGAATGAGCCACTGTGAAATCTGTGTGTAAAGGTGCCAGATTCAAAAGTGTGATAAATCTGGTCAGACAACTTAATTTCACTGTGTTAAAATGCAAAGCAGCTAGTATTTGTATACATAATAAATGTTTTTCTATCACAACTTGTGCTTCAAATTATACTAGTTCAAAGATGATGTATTCCGTAAATATGGTATGTAGGCAGAACAAGGTCCTTTATTACATTTTAAATCCAATATAAAAATAACCAAAACTATACTTATCAGTTATAATTGTTCTTTAGGTTTTGTACCCAGTAACAAATTAGTCAGTTAATATATACAAAAATCTAATACAAAATAACATTTCAAGAAATCTTTTTTAACTTCTTGGTCTGTCATTGTTCTGCTCTAAGTTGTGTCCAAAGTGTTCATGGTAACCAAATGCTGTAATAGCCAGTGGGTAATGGTAATGCCCACCCAGCTCTGGGGCTGCAGTGAGCCGAAGCCAGCAGCCAGCTTGCTGCCGTGACCAGCCAGTGCTGGCTGAATGTACAGCCACCACACAGGAACATGTAGACCTGTAAAGGCAGCGAGCCCCTGCCACGCCGCGAAATATGTGGCTATTTATTTCGGTCCCACCATGTTGAATTGCTCCGCCAAGTTAAAGCCTTTGGTCAGCTTGGCCTCGCCTGTCCGATATCCTGCAACGCAAACACTTCCACCAGCCATAAAGCTATGATATTGATTTGTGATGGAGTGCTGCAGGGAGAGGAGAGAGGTGGGAATGATGGGGGGAAGAGGTGTGGGGAGGCATTTGACCAGTTTTCCAAATATGATAGTAGCTGCATTTCATTACCATACCCAACCCTTTTACTGAAGAGGGACCTATGGCCCAACAAAACAACAAGCTGACGACATTTTTAAAATGAAATTCTTTGGAGAATTTACATATGTAGCAATATCAACTTCATGAAATGGTTTATACAGTGATGTCATGGTAGCTTTAAGCTTATTGTATAAATATTATAAATATATGAAAAAGAAATGCAAGTAAACATTTTTTTCTTTTTTTTAATGAACATTTTATTATGTAAATTCAAAACATATCATGTCTTTAGTGGATACTTGAACATTCAGCTAAAAAAAGTTCTAACAACATGTTTATAGCTCTACCTTTTCTGCTTGATTTAATATCAATACAGATCAAACTGCATTGATGTCACATTCATGCACAAAAAGTACATGAAGGTGTCACTTGCTTATTGAATTCTAAAATTATAGATTTGATTTAACATCAAAGCATGTTGTTTTCCAAATAAAATATAACCTTATAGTGTACTTAAGTGCTAAGTTACAGTTGTCATTAATTTTTTATTGTGCAAGTTAACAAAACTAGAACCAAACTCTCCCCTAACGGCATTATAGGATGGACAGGTGTGAAATGTCTATGCAGGTTCATGGTAGAACCTGCTCTTAAAGTTATATCCATTTATGCAAAAAAGGCACTCTTTTTGTTTCCAATATCTTTAAACTGCAGCCAGATGCTGCTTTACTGTTGGGTGTCACTAATAGTTGTACTACAGGACAACATGGCATACTCACACACTAGCCCTATGACTATCTGCCATCTCACTTGGATTTGATCATATGACCCCCTCTCTGTTATCATATGATTTTACTTTATTTATTTATTTTATTGTTTTCGTGTCCTTGGGCCCGTTCTTCGTACGTCGCTAACTAAGTTAGCTGGATTTGATTGTTGATGATTTGGCATGATCTTGGATTGTTTGGTTCTTCCAAACTCATCCTGGACTTGGTGTCATTGCAACATGTGTGCAAGCTGCTCGCGAGCAGGCTTAACAGGATTAGATCGCAGCTGTATAAGCGGAGGAGATAGGGAAGTCTGCCGTAGCCATGTCTTGTCCGTTTTTACGACAGCAACCTGTTGCGGAAGGTGCAAGAATAATTTGCAGAGCTTTTCGAATTAACTGCGTATTGTGCAATAGACAGGATCCTTTAGCGCACCGCAACAGTGTAATTGTAGAGAGATTTTTCTTGGTGGCCGTTATGAACAGACAAACACATTATTTAACAGTGGTTTTTAAAGAGGAAAAAGTTGTGTTAGAGCCATAAATAGAAAATATTTAAGTTATTTATATGATGGTTTGCTTTTTATTTTTATCATAGTATTATGCTATAATAACATCATGATGAATAATTGATCTCAGATTGAATTCTGAACAGTGGAAGAGTTTGACAAAGGAACCCGACTCCTGCTGTAAAGGATACACAGGCACAGAGGACGGCCCCTCCTTCTCTCACCAGGGGTCCCGCTGCTATAACACCTTCCTCCCACAGACAAAGAGCCCTCTTCACTTCTGCAGACCTCTTCAGCTCTACAGCAGCTCTCTCACAGACCACCTCTCCATGACAAAGCTACCAGCCATCACCTCCTCCCTCCTTTAGACAAAGGACGAGAGGGAGGCTGGCTGATATGGCCTCCTCTGCTGGGACATCTGAAGGAATGTAGCTGGGCCAGCCACGCTTGATCCAGGGTCTGCTAGACTCAGCTGCCTGCTTCAATGGAGGACCTCCCTGACTGAATCCGGATAAACAACACACTGGAACAGAGCTAAGTTTCACTCTGACTGCTGAGCAAACCAGCCTCAAAGTACAGACTGCCGAAACAGCTTTGTTCAATTTTGTCAGCTGTTGCAGGAGAGCAGACGCGAGACGGTGGATGCCTAACCTCACCAGACAAGCTGAACGAACAGACTATTGAATGGACATCGGTCCCAACCACACATGCGTGTTTCTGCTAGGAAACCCAAGCATGCCCTCCACACACTGTTGATCACCTCAGGGTTGAAGAGCTAAGCGCTAGCCTGCCAAGAAGAAACCAACAATTCTCCCTGATTTTACGTCCTTCCTGGAACGGCCAACGTGGACAAAACTCACATACAAGACAAAGGACAGGTTTGGGCAGCGAGCTGAGGGTGAAGTAAAAGGTTTATTGGGAAATGTTTTGTAAACCGTTGGACACATGATGCTTAAAACCAAGGGCTAACGAAATAGCTCACGCTAGCCTTCCGTTTATGGTACTACTAATATCATTTGAGTGTATTTTATGGTTTTAACAGGAAGGTTATCTCCACAAGGGTTTCATACATTGATGGGACATTAATGTTTACGTAATCCAGGCCTCTCATTATGACTAAAAATAAAGCTAAAGCCTTTGTTTGTTAGTGTCGAACGCCCGCTAGCCAAACTACTATTAGCCTTGCTAACATCCGGTTTTGGACATTTCAAAAGGAGTTAGTTTTAAAGCATAAAGCGTAACTGGTCTGCTCCGCCATCCTTCGATGGTGTTATGAGCCTTATTCCCGCATCAATATTGTATATTAATGCCGGTTTTCAATATAATTTTGATAACTATAGACTTTAACCAGGTTAGCGACAATCGCTGCAGCGACCCCTAGCACCCGGAGGTAGGATCGCATGAATAAGATCAGCCATCATAAAGTTAAATAAGTTTACTGAGCAAATCAGTCTTCAGAATATTATTTACTCAAAATAATGTTCTGGGTAACTTGGGCTTTGCATTGTGAATGGGTTGAAACACATGCCAAATGTTTTTTATTTTTTTTAACTCTATTCCACGCTTTTTGGAATTAGATCTTCAGTGAGCAAGGATTCACTGAAGTATTCTGATTTTGACTAACCAATTTTGTTTTGTCTTTTGTTTGTTTTGCATGTAAATAGTTCCATAGCTTAGTTTCTTTTTATCTTCATTTTGCTTAGTAGTTTAGTTAAGTTTAACTAGCCTAGTAGAGAGGATTTGTTAATTAAAATATTGTGTTAATTCAGATAAACAGCATTACATAATAATGTTCTCTGGATGTTCATTTTATTTCTGTTGTTAAATTCTTGGACTTAAAAAGAAATTGTCACTCCTTTATTCTATGTGTGTGCAGGTTTTGCTGTTAAACGATGGCTAGTGCTTGAATTCATCCCTTTCAACCATTGTCTTGATATCAGCTTAAGAGCTGAACATCACCAGACAATACTTAAAAGAGAGTTATTTATGAAACATTAAATAACTTTAAACATTGTATAATTGCACAACAATATTCAGTAAGAAGATTTGTTCAGGCCATTTTATTGTGAAGTTTAGTTTTACTTTGAAAGGCTTGCTTTCTGTCGAGCCGTATATTGTATTAGAAAAAACTATGGACGGATTATCTAGACACGGAGCAATATGGTTTTTGACCGTGTAAACTGTGGATGACTTGGAAAAGGAAAAACTGTAGAACAGATTTCTGGATCAATGTGTGCTTCTGTGCTTTTTGTCTGTCTTGTTGTGTCTCTGCTCTGTCTTCTGTAACCCCCAGTCGGTCGAGGCAGATGACGTTTATACTGAGCCCGGTTCTGCTGGAGATTTTCCTTCCCGTTAATGGGGAGTTTTTCTTTCCGCTGTTGCTCCATGCTTGCCCAGTATGAGGGATGACTAATCTGTATAATATGATTGAATTTGACTTTGTAAAGGGCCTTGAGATGACATGTTTAATGAATTGGCGCTATATGAACAAAATTTAATTGAATTGAACTTATTGTTGCAGATTTTTGCTGACTTTCGTCTTCCCATTCATACTTGTTTTATATCACATTTATTTTATGATTGTTATTGCTCATCACTGTTTGCAGTTTTCCTGATCTACATACAATAAAAAAAATGTCAAATTCATAAATACGGAATCATTACTGCATACTTTATTTTCTCCTATTTGCTTTAGATTGTATTCCCGTCTTCCTTCTATGAACTTATATCTACTTATAAATTTCATTGGCCATTTTGCCTTTCCGTTTGGTGAATTAAGTGTCTGCCTTCTCTGTCTGTTTACCTATGTCAATCTCTCTGTACGAAACAGCCTGTCAGATGAACAGTTCCTTAATGGTGGTCCCTGTCACGCCAGTCTTCAGTTTAAGTTCAGTAGTCCCTTTACATCTGTCAGCTTGTTATCATCAGAAACTACCTCCTGGGATTGTTGACCATTTTTTTGGCCTATCTTTGAGAAGCTCACACAAATTTGTGATTGACGGTGGAACAACTGGGATATTTGACTGTGCCTCAGCAGCAAACTGTGCTCTCATGTGCTCTCCAAAATAAATTGTGTTTAACATTAATAAGCTTACATTTGAGGGTAAATAAAAAACGAAAAACACAAAAGGAACATATTGGCATTCTGACAAATTAGCAGATATTCACTATCCACAGTTTTTAATTTCCTTTTTGGTTGGAGTGCTCTATCATCAGTTCTTTGGAAAATATCATCTCACATACAGCCAAATCTTATGAACATGGAAAATGCAAAATAAACAGAAAATAAACAAAGAACACTTTTATACCTTAGATAAAAAGATTCACATTTAGTATATAAAGTCCCCAAGTCATCCATTATGAAATTCCTTTTTAGGCACTAATTTCCTGTCAAATTTGCAATGTTTTATTAAGTTTGTTTTGTAGTTCAGTAAATGATACTAAACAATGTCCCAGGGTAGTATATAAAAAAGGAAGTCCTATTCAATCTAATGTTCAGTATAAAACAATGTAAGACTCAAATTAAGCATTCAGAAAGTCTATTTCAAATAAATATAATGTCAATTCAGTTAATTCCAATTCGATTGAAATATGTATCAGTTCAGTAAATTGGTAATTAAAAAATGCCCGTTCATAATAAGTTGTCTAAATAGGCAAAACAACTTTCATTAACAAAGAGAAAGGTCCAGCAAAAGCAGGCTCAGGAAAGGCAGTTATCTGACTTAACTGACTCGTAGTGGAAAAAACAGAAGTGGAAGACAAAGACAGATGCATCAAGCTTATTGCCAAGATAATGGAGATGAAAAACTCTAAGTTAAGCATATGTACTGTGCATACAGGGAAAGGAAAAAACACAAAGATGCCAAAGTGAGGCTAGGGGATTAGCACATCCTGGGATGACCAAGCTTCGGATTTATGCAATTAAGCAATACATTAGGTTCTGCTTCTAAAGACCTCACTTCCACCAAATTTGCTTTGGTGTTCTAGGTGTTCAGGTCCGAATTAGATGACTATCTCTCCATCATTCATGACATGGCTCTCTGATTTGGAGGCACCGGATTCTATCACTTTCACATTCTTTTCGCTTACCAGACTGCCGGTCATTTACAACAATTCAATCAGGGAACATACTGTGGTTCAGTTGATTCTAAATTATACCATTGCATTTTTTGCAGTCCACACATCTCCTTCTTGCAGTCTCTGTGGTGCTCCATCCTATCCAGCCACTGCTTGTACATCCATCATCCCTCTCCACGCTCGTTCCTCATCTCGCACTGCTTTAGTCCCCGATCGTCTTTCCCCCGCTGCCCTTACCCCTCCCATCATTCCCAAAACCAGATAATTCTGTTTCTTGGTTAATTTCCTAACTAATAAAGGTGTCAATAAACGGGGCTGTTCCATCCTGTACCAAGTAGGCAGGATGATATACAATAATTTCAATGATCTTAGATGTTCAGTTTCCAGTGACAGACTGCTGCATGCCTGCTCCTTCTGCAGCAACACCCATGCCAGGAATTCCTGCCGCCACAATCCTACTTCCACAGCAGATTGACGAAGAAGACATATCTACACTCCAGTCAAGGTGAATGCTCACATTTCCACCCCTAAACTTCACCCTGACAGATATTTTGTCAACTTTCTTGTTAAAAGGTTCATTCACCGTTTTCACACGGGTATAGACATCCTTCCAGACTCCACCTATCACCGTCACAATCTTCAGTCTGCTCTTTCTGATCTTGACACAGTCAACTTTTTTCTTGCCAAAGAAGGGTTCATGATAGGTCCATTGAGTCAATGACCCTTCCCTATTTTTTTTGTGTTAGCCCCATCGGTTTCGCAACAGGGAAGAAAAGGCTAATCATAGATCTCTCAGCTCCTCATGGTTCTCATGTTCCTCGTATCAACAGTGTCAACCTGTTTTCAGATTTTTTAATGCAAGACACAACTATAGATCATGCCATCAAACTTATTCGCTTTGCAGGTGAAGGCAACTTGTTCTCTAAAGCAGATATCACCAGAACATTCAAAGTGTCCTCCCCATTCATCCAGATTCCTGGCCTTTTTTGTGGTGTTTTCTGGAAAGGAGCTTTTTATTTTGCAGTCCATATCACTTTCAGCTGCCAAAGAGGCCTTATCAGAAGCTCTATGCTGGATTCCCATTAACAAATACAAGCAACCGTACATGATCCAAATTCTCGATGACTTCCTGATTGTGAATTCCTCATCTTCTGCTCCTCGTTATGGGCTCAACACTCTAATCAACGTTTTTCCAGAGCTAGAAGTCCCTCTTTCTAAGGAAAGAAACGTTGGCCTGTGCCAGTTCTTGGGGATTACTGTCAACTCCTCATCCCTCCAACCATCTTTACCTCCCATAAAGATTCAGCGAATCACTTTGCTCCTGTCAAACTTCTTACTCACTAACAGATGATTGATCACTCTTCTTGGCCATCTGAATTATACCATTCAAATCATTCCTCAGGGCAAATCTTTAATTTCAAATTTTTTGTCAAAAGCAGCCAGCATTCCTTCTCTTCACGGTTCACTCATCTTTGATCACTTCTGCAAAATGAAAATGCATTTCTGGCCCCATTTTCTTTCCTCAAAGAATAGCATATCTTTCTTTTACAACGACTTTCTCACTCATCCCGATGACATCCAACTCTATACTGATGCAACTCCCTCAGTAGGCTTTGGCGGCTATTACAGAGGCAGGTGGTTTGTAGCCAAGCGGCCCCAAAAGTTCATGTCTCTTCAGAATGAATCAGTAACACCTTCATCTGCACTTTAAGAACTTTACCCCATTATCATTGTAGCAATCATTTAGGGGCATGAATGGTCTAAAAAAATGTATATTCATCCCTTCATCCGCTTCCTGAAAAAAAGCTTCTCTGGAATTCATACTTAATAGCTTGGCTCTTCGCACTCTATCAGCCTGTTTGTCAGACTGGGATTGCTTCAAATCTTGTCATATAGCTCATCAACACCATTTTCCGTCTTTTGACATCACATCCATTTGCCTCTTTATTACTTACACTCACTCAGTCCTCAAAATGTGTTCATCTGCCATTCAAATCTACCTGTCTGGCATTATTTTTTTTCTTCAAGTTGGTAATGGGCAACATCAGCCCTTGCATTCTCACTTTGCTCTCCAGATATTTATTCCCTTCATGGACTGGACTTTAGAATCAACGTTTCTACTAGCCTTCTTTGGCTTCCTACGCTGGTCAGAGTTTGGTCCAACCTCATCCAAGCACAATCCTTCCATTCATCCATGCCTTTCAGATATCTCTATCCTCAATCATAACACTCTCACTCTCTGGAGAAGCAAGACTGATCAGCTTGCTGTCTCTTGTCCAACTCATCTCTTCTTCCTTAACTCATTCTCACTCCGTAGAAGTCAGTTTCTAACTATGTTCAATCCACACTTTCAGCAAATGCCTCACCTCAAGAGCCACTCTTCATCACAGAGTGAGTAAATCAAGCCACTCAATTCTGGTTTCCAGACATCTCTGTCAAATCCTGCTGAGGTCTAGCATCTCTTCTTAACATTATTCCACCCTTTCTTTCAGAATAGGAGCCACTTCTATAGCATCCAGCCAGGGTAACACTCCATGAGGACTACTCAAGCTTTAGGTCACTGGTCATCCCAGGCATACCGTTCCTTCATCCGTAATAATCTCAGCGATTTACTCAATGCTCACTCTCGCCTCTTCCAATTAACTCAGTATCTTTTTGGGGGTCCTATGCTGGCTCGGAAAAATAAATGGAATGGATTTTCCTGAAGACCATACCCCCTTGCTGAGTGTTTATCTCCCAAGCCCTCTAGCATTCTCCCCAGATGACCAGCAAGATCATCTGTCCCTTTAGCCCTTCACCCCTACATCCCTTCACCCCTCATCCCCTTCCTGCAAAAAATCTTTAAACTGATAACTTTGTTGTGTGTTCCTTGCTAATGAATGTTGTGTTATTTATTGTGACTTCCTCTAATACTAACATAATTTTATTTTACAAGTAATTCACTTTAAAAAGTTTGTTCTCACACAACTGCAGTTATTTCTGGGTCAGAATCAAATATTTTAAACATTTCAATTTGGTTTTAGAGTGTGCCATCGCACAGATTCAGCCATGCTTAAAGTACAAAACAACATTTTGCTGTCCCTGAATGCTAAAAAAACTGTGCTGCTGGTTATGCAGATGTGTCCCTGGTGTGTCGGACCAGGGACACATCTAAAAGTTGCAGGACACCGGCTCAATGCCGGCTCTTGAGGGCGTCGGCATTGGGGTGGCTGGGGGATTTCCTCGGGGTCGTCTCTGCTCCTTCCTTGGGGGGGGGGGGGGGGGGGGGGGGGGGGGGGGTTGCAGATATCCTGTGTCGGCCCCTCGTGGGCGACCTGCTTTAGGGACCCCTTTGGGAGTCCGGGGTTACGAGTCCCCTGACGCCTGCCTCTGTGCTCGGGGAAGGTGGGTCTTCAGTTCTCCACAATCACTATCAAGCTATTTCTGGATAATTTTCACCTAAACTAGTGTACTCTCACATCTCCCACAGGTGCTGGGTCCCAGGTATTAAGTGTTCACTTATATACAGTAATCTTATAATTTATTTATTTATTTATGTTCTTTCACTTTCTTTTTTCAAGTATCACATTACACATGTCAGCTTACATAATAATATATATGATTTAGCAATGGCATCTAGGTGTTATTCGATTGTATCTGTTGCTTTATGTCTGTTGGTTGTGCTGTTCTTTTTGTGTCTCTTTCCAGGTGATGGAGCAGACAAAGAAGGTTTTATCATTCTCTCCCTTTTATCTCCTCTTTCTTTCACCTCTACTCTTTTTTTTTTCTTTTCTTTCACTTTTTGTTCTTCCTTTACTCTTCCATTGTCATGTCCATATAATTTGAAATTCTCCTTGCAGGAATCATAATAAAGCTATTTACAAGCATAAATCAAGTGGAGCACTATGGCGAAAGCTGTACGCTCCACTTGTAAAAGCAAAATCTGTCGAGCTCTATCTGGCATTGAGACATCAATTCCTATTGCCATATTGCTAGACAGGACACTGGGGAAAAAAAAAAAAAAGTTGCAGGACACCGGCCCTTGAGGACTGGACTTTGACACCTGTGCCATAGAGCCTTACGCTCTTCTGAGAAACATCTGCTGTTCATACCACGGTCAAGGTGTATACAGTGCCTTTGCAGTGACAGAGCCCAAATTCTGGAATGCTCCTCCCCTGGAATTACGCATCATCACAACCCAGCCCCTGTTCAAGGCCAGGCTAAAGACCTATTTTTTCAGTTTGGCCTTTTATACATGAGAGTTATGACTCCTTTTAAAATGTGAACTGAATTACAGTTATATGTACAGCTGATTTACTTTTTTGTTTATTACTGTTTCTATTTGTATTTTAATTCTGTACAGTACTTCAATCTGTGGTTGTTGTAAAGTTCTTTAAAAAATAAATTTTGACTGATTGATAATTGCCCATTTATTTTCCAAGTCACTGTAATATTTGATAAAAAAAATAATCGAGTGAATTACTTCTGAGGATTTTAATAATAATGAATTGATATCTCGTAGTTTCCTCAAAGCAGTATTGTTTCTCACCTTCTCTATTCGTCCTATAAATATTTTTGATTTTACTTCCTTCCATCTTACCTTGTGTATGGATTGTGTTCCAGGTCCTATAATGATGTTGCAGTTGAATTACGAGCATGAATTAAGTCATAAACCATACACTTGCCTGGGAATAGACCCCCTAAATCAAGAGAAGAAATACTAACTGTTCTGCAGTGTGGTGCAGTGACTTTCAGACCTTAATTTCATGAATGCAGTTGCCTGCTTCTCATCAATATGAAATAGGCCAAGACATGATAAGCTATGTGAAATCATAATTTGAAAGGTTCAGCAATCCTCATTAAAGCCTGAGAGGGAAATTGTTTTTGCCTATGTGCAGGGAACTAAACAAAGGTCTATAGTACATGTGCTGTAATATTTTAATGGAACACATATGTCAAGAGTGCATTTCTAGAATGCAGCAGGAGAGATGGATGTGATATAGAAGGAATACCATTAACATCAAGCTGACCTTGAGCACACAGTGTAGTGTGTTGTGTTGATTCTGTCCTGTTAAGGGAGTCAACTTAGGAACAGATTTGGTCAAAATGTCTATGAACTATGATTTTGCTCAGGTGAAAGGTTTGTAATTATGGAAATATGATAGATACTACTGAATAAACCTATGTTTAATGAATTACATGTCTGATGTCAAAATTATTATAACATTTGAGCACTAGATATCAAATTTTGGACTTTTTAAAGTATGATATAAACTATTTTTTTATTTTAGATACAATAGATAAATAAATACAATAGATAAATACAATAATATACAATAATTCAGTTTTTCGAAGCCTTGTTAAATCTACAAAACAATTGCCAAAAGAAACATTTTTTTATTGTTACTGTCACCTACATTTTCTAAGTGGTGTAAAGAATATCATGGTCATGTATTGTCATACCAACAAGGTATTCTAGTTCTTGTAATATTGCCTACAAATTTAAAGCATTCTCTTCCTTTCACAGCAAAGCAGTTTCTTGCTTTTGAGATGCTTTTGGGAACTAACAACATCAAATGCAAAGGAGCAAATAATTTATCCACACATTTAGCTGAGTGTTCATCAAACTGTCTCAGAAGGAGTAAACAACACAGCATCCCTTCTTCTGAGCCATGCCTTGTGACTGCATACTCCCATCACAGCTAAAGTGACAGCACACAGGGTTTCCTTGTCATTGGCTTAGCTCAACAAAATGCATAAAATACCAGATGTTTGCCCCTTCCCTGAATGCAACTCTGTATGAGTTCTTTCAATACAGTACCCTGTGTGCAACTCATGGCAGCCTTTCCTAACAACAGACAACAACTTGGTTAAGAGAAAGCTTTTGAAGAAGTGGGTGAGATTACAGATGTGTCCATTCTTGCTGTGTGCATATTTGGTCATATCTAAAACCAGAACTTACATGTGTTTTATTGTACAAAAGTATATGAATTGTGAAGTCTCTTGATGTAAATGAAAAGAAGTTACTTCAATGAATTTGAATATGCATTATGATGAGGTTTGTTTGTCAGATTAAACATACCTTTAGAAGGCATCAACCTTTGAGTAGTTATTACTGTAAACAGGTTTCATTGAGCCCATATTTCTGTTTAAAAAAACTAAAAGTATTTTCAATTGATCTGATGTAATATTAAAATTTCAAAAAACTTCAAATGTTGTTTTTATTAGCTATAAGTAGAAAATAAATGTAATCAACAGAAATAAAGTGTTAAAAACAGTGTGTGTAGTTATCTATGTAATTTGTTTAATTTACTGAATTAAAAGACTAAAACAAATGAACTTTTCAATAATATTCAAAATTATTGAACTTTTGTTGATTTTGTATAGTGTATGTGCTTTGGGATGTGTAAAACTGTTAATCTTTTTACAGAAATACACAAAGTATTTCTTTTTCCTATGATGTCAGATTTGTTTTAAGTTATTGCTTCTCCCTCTTGCTGTTTCCTTGCATTCTTTTACTCTTAACTTCTTGTCTCTCAGCCAAATAATATAGAAAAGAAGGACTAAACTGTGTTAAATCAGTGCCACTGAAGGATTTGTCTGCAGTGTTCTTTATCTTATTTGCCTGTGCAAATTCTCAGTTATAGGGTCACAGCAACAGCAAACAGGCTTAAATCGGAGAAGAACTTTCTCCAAACACAACATACAAGTACATATATAATAACACTCTCTGACAAAAAACTGGTTCATCCCAAAGACAGAACATCCAAACCATAGCTGAGCAGCATTGTGTATGCGGTACAATGCAGCGAGGACTGCTCAGACTCCTACATTGGAGAAACTAAATAACAGCTACATAAACGCATGCTACATAAACGCAATCCTTCCCTCTAAACAGAGGGAAGGATTGCGCTTCCAACTTCCCAGTTTTTACAACTCGATCCTCCAACACATTCCAAAGAGATTAGATCGGCAGTCTCATCATGATTCAGATGACCAAGTACTCCACTCACACCAAGCAATAGCTTCTAACGACCCAGGACAGTGGCGGATGGGTCAATGATTTGCATCTTACTAAGAATGTGCCTAGGAGGGTGGACCTCCATGTCCTTAAAAAAAGCTGTGCACCAAATACAGTTGTCACGATTTAGGTTTTTTGCTTTGTTCAGGACTAATTAGTTTCCACTCTCCTCAGCAAACAGCCCCTGTCACCCCCCAGTCTACTCTCCAGTAAGTCCAGTAATCTGCCCAGACCATTTCCACCTGTTGTCACTAATTAGTTCCAATTCTGCTCACCTGTTCACCTGCCTTCATATACCTGCCTCACTGACCCACTCACTGCCAGATTGTCATTTCAAATTGCACATTTAATTTCCCAGCACTTCACATCTCCTGACTTGTGCCCTGCTGCCGTGTTTTTTTTCTCTGTGCTCCACCTGCTTTGGCTTAAGACTGGTAACACCTGCATCTCCTGTTCTGTTTTTGCTTTTTTCAATAAACACCATTTATGTAACTCTGTGTCTGGCTGAATTTCGGGTTATGTTCATTTGTCCAATTTAGTTTTGAGACCCTGAAATGAGGAGCGTTTGTATAAAAATAGCTATAATTCCTATATGTTTATTCATATATTCTTGTTCGCCTCCTTGTATTAAATCTTCAGTTAAATTGTAGTTGTTTCATCTCATATCCAATGTGGTGGCACGCAGAGCCCAAATCATAAAGATTGTGCCACTGTCCACATATTTTTGGCCATAACTGTAAATAAAATTGAATTGAAATTAATGAATTAATATATCACACCTGCAAAGGAGCAAGTGTGCACAGAGATGGAGTGAAGGGTGAGCACAAACCAGGCAAATTAAAGTTTGTCAGAGTTAAGTGCATGCCAGACATGTATTTAGATAGTCTGTGGAAGATTTAAATGCACAAACCAGTCTCATATCACCCTCAGATTGGTCACTGCATGCTAAATCTTTTGGCACAAATAAAATATTTGAATAGTAGACACAGGAAGAGCTGAAGGAGTGACCACGTAGAGACAGAAATAGCTCACAATGAGATCTGGCACTATATATAAAAGGCTAATTTAATAAAACAGTGAACATGTACAGCCAAATAAATATAAATAATGATTTTTCTCCTTGGATAGTGGTAAAAGAAAAGCTGTGAGATTCTTGAGTCTCTATGCTAATTGAGGAGGAGTGAATGCTGCTTGTCAAGATCCCATGCAATCTGCTGGTTTCCTTAGATATAGGAAACTTTTTGACTAATGATTTGAGTAAATTTGACTTTGTAAAGTGCCTTGAGATGACATCTGTTGCCGCTATATAAATAAAATCAAATTCTGAAATAAATGACTTTTTTTTCCAGCTATTCCATTTTTTTTAAAGGTCAACCCACCTCCAAACCAACTATCTTTTTGCCAATAAACCGTTAACATGGTTTAACATGGTTGTCTTATAGTACTGTCAAATTAATGCATATTTGTTGAAATCCTGCTTTTGTGTCTAAAATTGTCAATGTGGTGAGTTACATTTTAAATGTAGCTGTATACTATACTAATTAGCTGAGACATATGTGGCATTCAAAATGCAGAATTTGTATTTAAAATGTCTTTATAAAATTTAAGTAATGGTCAGAAATTTGAAAATTTTTATAATTTCAGTCAATGTAAAAAATTGGTCTTTGCATTATCTAGTTTAATCATAAGTATATTTATAAGAATCTTTCAGTACTGGGATGGGGGATTTGGACATCACATAACAATTCTGCATCACAGCTCTTTGGCATTCTTGACCTACCAGAAACCCTTTTGGAGGTAAGTACTGTATCTTACTTGGCATTTGAATGTGCTTATTTTTTCTGTGCGCTGGGAGACATGGACTTCAAGGAAACAAATTCCAATTCATAAACAACCCAAGGACAGGAGCAAATATAAAAGCAATAAAAGATATCCAGGAGATAGGGACTATCTGCAGTCATCACTCTGCAAAGCATGCATCATGCTTTGTCCTTGAGACATTTTCTTCTTGCTCCTCTCTCTTATGCGCTATCTTATGAAAAAAATGTGATTAAACTGTTCTACAGCAGAAAAAGCCCACATTTTTTCCCTGAGCTATTATTTTTGAAGCTGGAGAGGTAACTGTCTTGCTAGCTACACATTACTTTTTCTTGTAGGTATTGTGTTATTTGAATCCTTGTTTTCATCACATATTTTAAAAACCTGCTGTGGAAAGCCTTGTGTAACCCCACCCTTGCAGCTATCCTCTTTAACACAAGTTATTTCGAACAGCAAATCAGAATTAGTATCTACTCTAGGTTCAGTGAGAAAAATTGGCAAACATTTACCTGTTTGAATGTTTAGCAGAATTGTAACATCCATTTCAAACAACACACTTAACAACACACTTATAGTAATAAAAAACTGTAAGGTATAAGCGGGTTGACTCAACAGTCGAATACTAAAAGTCCATCATCTTTTGGTACTTAGTGGTATAACCCAGGTAAGGATTCCAAAAAATACCTGTGAGATATGATGGATTAAACAACAAGAAAAAAACAGTAAATGAGAGAAAAGGAAGTAAAAAGGGAAATAATTAAAGTATAACATGAGTGCACTAAAAGTCCCATCGACCTCTCAACGAAGTACATCCAAGAGCAAAAAAAATGGTCTAGAATGGGTGATACAAAGGGAACCGGTTTGGCTTGGGGATGATCCCGTCATAGTGGCAGCAGACAGTGAAATTCAAGTGAGAACTCTCCCAAGTGAGAACCTTAAAGGAACAAAAAAACCTTCACAGATTTTCAGGATGCTTAAGGATCATACCGCCCGCCGAAACCGGACTTTATCCCACCCGGACTGCAATTAACAACAGGAGACCATCTCCCCTTTCCTCTGAGGCCTTGACAGTGACAATTGTAAAATGAAAACACAACGTGGCAGCCACGGTGGCTTCTGCACCAGGATAAAGGCTAATCTGCACAAACCAGCTCTGCCCAGTCTCCTCTTGGTCAACGTTAGATCAATCACTAAAAAAATAGACGAGATCCAAATGATAAGCATGAAGGAGATCTAAATTTGAGAAGACAGTTGGAGAAGATAACAGAGGTAATGGATATGTATTTTTTTTACTCTGACTTGGTTCAATCCCCTGTAGTCGATGCAGGGCCTCAGGATTTTGTCTTTCTTATGAAGAAGAACACTGCATTGACAGGGTTGGAAGAGGTTCTGATGACAAGAGCTTTGAGAGAATTGTTAATGTAGTTGTGCATGCGCCTAGGAGGATGGACCTCCATGTCCTTAAAAACAGCAGTGGACCAACTACAGGTTGCTCAAGTGCGAGCCACCAGAATTGACAACTCTTGGATAAGTGTCGAAACGTAT
Organism: Fundulus heteroclitus; assembly: GCF_011125445.2. Classification (NCBI taxonomy): domain Eukaryota; kingdom Metazoa; phylum Chordata; class Actinopteri; order Cyprinodontiformes; family Fundulidae; genus Fundulus; species Fundulus heteroclitus. Next base: position 17,257,058 of record NC_046368.1, read on the forward strand.
TCAGAAAGAACTGAATGAAGGTACGGTTGCCTCCAATTTAAGCCTGTTTGCTGTAGTTCTCCATGGTTTCATGTTCAACCCCGAAAATGTTATACAGACAAGCAGATGGGAAGGTGGCATCAGTGGGGACCAAAGGACAACATTTGACTCACGGGTGGGAAAAACAAAAATGTGATTTCTTCATGGTGATTTCATGAGTTGATAAGACGGATTCAGTTTTGAGTTATAGTTTGTAGGGGGTTACCACCAAGAGCAGAGACTGTGATACCGGAAGTTCAGTGGAGGAAATGTTTAACCTTTTAACAAGAATGGAACTAAAAATTCTGATCAGAACTGGAGTCGACTAAGACTTTAATGGAAAACTGCTGTGTTGATTGACCAGGGTGGTCTTTAACAGAAAATGGGGGATGTAGTTGTATACTACACCCACCAGGAACCCCTCCTTCACTGGTGGGCATAATTTTTTTGTCCGGGTAAGACAGTTAACTCTGAAGTGTTACCTGATAATACTGTCTATTCGGTGGCTCTGTTGTTAAGTACGTTCTACCCAATTATATGTGCTCTTCATTACTAGGTGGAATAGGTGAACTGTTCCTTTTGCTGAGGATTTTAACTGCACAGTTGGGGAAAACCTGGTCTGATCCGAAGAGACGGCATCCATCCCACTTTGGATGGTGCAGCTCTACTTTCTAGGAATCTGGCCGGATTTATTAGTTCTCCTAAATGCTGACAACCCAGGGTCCAGACCAGGAAGCAGAGCTGTAGTTTAACAGACCTCTCTACAGCTTCTGTACTGTTACCCACCCATTATCCTATTGAGACGGTGTCTTTCCCACGGCCAAAACTAAACAGATTAAAAACAGATCTAAAAGGAGCAAATCATAAAAATCTAATAAAAATGAATACGGTTCACTTTGAACCAAAAAATAAAACAATTAAATGTGGTTTATTAAATATAAGGTCTCTCCCTCCAAAGACTTTGTTAGTTAATGAATTGATTTCCGATAATCAGATTGATTGATTTTGTCTCACAGAAACCTGGCTACAAGAGGACTACATTAGTATAAATGAGTCAACTACCTCCAATTATTCAAATTTCCACATTCCCAGATCTGTGGGAAGAGGAGGAGGAGTGGCAACCATCTTTCAGTCTGATTTACTAATTAGTCCCAGGCCAATTAATAACTACAGTTCCTTGGAACATTTAACCCTCAGATTCCCTCATCCAAACTGCAAAGCAATAAAACCTCTTGTTTGTTGTTTTGTATCGTCCACCAGGCCCTTTTTGGATCAGCTGTCAGACTTCTTATCTTATTTGGTGTTAAACACTGACAAGGTTATTATAGTGGGTGATTTTAACATTCATGTTGACACTGAATGTGATAACCTTAGTGTAGCCTATAAAATTATCCTAGATTCAATTGGTTTTGTTCAAATTGTCCATAAACCAACGCACTTTTGGTTACATACTGTAGACCTTGTGCTGACATATGGCATTGATTGTGAAGAATTAACAATATTCCTTCTCTAATTAGTCTTCACTCCTGTTCACCTGCTCACTCCCCTATTTATTCCTGATTCACTCCCTCACACATTGCCAGACCATTGACGAGCCTTTGGTAAGTTTTGTCCAGTGTTCTCTCTTCTGATTGTCCTGTAGATATTACCCAGATTGCCTCTTCACGTCTGAGCCAGCCTGATCCCTGATTCTGTTTTCCCTGCCTATTCTGGCTGCCTGCCTGTTTTACCTGACCTGATTCTGTTTTTGGATATCTGAGCTTGCCTGATCCTTGCCTGTGTTGTCTTTTAAACTGTGTACCAACTAGTGATGGGTCGATGAGGCGTCATGAAGCGTTTCGACACGTTGCCAAATTGTATTGATACTGTGCCGATGCGGTCACTGAATACTGACACCTGCTGGACCTTAAAAATCCCCACAGGCAACCTAGTTGACAGAGTTAACTGACACTGATTTGATGACCAAGTATACACAATAATACAATTTAAGTCATTTGAATCTAAAATATATTTGTGTTTTTTTTAGATACAGTCAATAAATAATGTAAACCTATATCATAATGTAATAACCTCTATAAGTAAACATGTTGTGAATGAGGATGCTTGTGGACTGGCTTTTTTATTTTATTTTTTTACAAATTTTTTTGCTGCCATGTCCTTTCAATGCAACCCCCCCCCCCCCACCACACACACACACACACACACACACACCCTTTTGTGTTGAACAGTGAAGTGTAAAAAAAAAAGATTTAATTATCCATCACGTAACTTTCATATTGCACATGCGTTGACTTTTTCAACAATTCTCTCTTGCAGTTTTCAGCAGCAACAGCATTGTTTCTAATGGTTTAATATTGTACATATGCCTTTAAAGATTTCTAATTCTACTCGCAGGACATGCGCACTTCCAAGCTTATTTCCTGTCATCGCCATGGTGAATCACGTTATTAGCGTTCCAGTGATAGGGCTTTTTTTTCATGCTCGTGCTCACGTTCAATGGTTGATCGGGCGCTGTGTTTAGTTACCTGACCGATATCATCTGTTCTGAAATCGGAAATGCTGAGTATGACAGGGAGGAAGAACTACTCAGAGTAGCAGCTTTCTATTCGGTGTAGATCAGCCGTTTTTTTCTGAAACGATGCTCAGAACAAAGACGCACAGCGCAAACCTGCCCAACCATAAAGGCGTCTGCCCAACCCATCAATCAGTGGTGTGCTCCGATCAGCACCTGGCGCTCACAGAGCGGGGCCGTGGTACACCATCTCATCAGAGTTGCAAAATGGTTAAAAAAACTTGGTTTATTATTTTGTTTACAGTTCAGCTTGGATTTTATTTACTGCGCAGCATAGCTTTGCTGTGCGCGCTGGATCCAGATGCTGTGCGCGAATGCACAAGCGCACAGTTTAGAGGGAAAAGAAACAGTTTGGCGCGTCGTCAGTTCGAAACAGTTCCTGTATCGGTCACGTGACTTTCCCATAGTGATACGCGCATCGACACAGGTTTTGCTCTATGAGCTTGACGCATGCGCCGACGCATCGGTTTTGCCGGACCCATCACTAGTACCGACAATGGTCTGTTATTCGACCACAAGCTCTGTTTTTGTCCTGCCCGCACCTTTTTTTTTTTTTTTTTTTTGTTAAAATAAACCTTCCTAATCATACCTCCTGTTGTTCTGGCTGAATACTAAGTCCATCTGTCCCCGTTCATGACAGACTTGGATATACAGAGTATGGAATAGTAATTTAAATGTCTTGATGCACTGTAGCTGATTTGAATTCAACAACACAATGGAAGCAACTCATATTGCTACATGCTCGTCAAAGAGTAATGAATGTCTTGCATTTTTTCAAAAATAATCCAGAAGCAAACCTAACGTTAAACACTTCCCACCACTGGGATCTAAATATCCTGATGAAAATAATCAGATTTCAGTTTGTTGAAAAATAACAAACACACAACATGGAAAAAGAATAATCAAAAAACTAAAAATTGCTAAGAATAATAAAATGTAATGAAACATAACAAAATAATTTGCTCAACTTGAGTTAAAAGCCAGCACAAACAGGTGGGTTTTCGAAAAAGACTTAAAAATGCAAATAGACTGTGCTGTTCTAATATATAAGGGGAGACTGTTTCAGAGGCTCAGTGCAGTCAAAGCTAATGTAGCAAACGTTTCATCCGTGTTCTGGTCACAACCAAAGTTACTGGATTTGCCGATCTGGTTGATCGAACTGGAATGTGGACCGACAGAAGCTCAGAAAAATACAGGGGAGCTAACCCATTCAAACATTTCAAAACAAAAAACATCTTAAAACAAATCCTGTAGGTGACTGAAAGCCAGTGCAGAGAACCTAACACAGGAATCATAGTGTCATGCTTCTTCGTGCCTGTACGCAAACAAGCTGCAGGCGATGAATGAAGGCCTGATCGAGCCCACAATATAAAGAATTGCAGTAATCCAAGTGACATGTAATGAAGGCATGAATAGCATGTTCTAGAGAAACATAAGGCAGATAGGGCTTCAGTTTACTAAGTAGACAAAACTGGAAAAAGCTAAATTTAACTGTACTTATTTGATTGTTGAATTTAAAAAAGCTATCCAAAACAGCACCAAGGTTTCTAGCAGACTGATGACAGTAGCTACTTAGCGTGCCCATGGCAACGACATCAAATGGATTTCTAAACACTACAATTTCAGTCTCAAAGTCATTTGGCTTTAGGCATTTTTGAGACATCCAGTCCTCCACTGCCATAAGACATTGAAATAGAATTTGAACATTGCCTGAATTTAAAACAGATAAATTTGCAGATTATCTGCAATGAAATGAAACGTTAGGCTTTCTAAAAATTGACCCAAGGGGCAGCGTATACAAAGAAAACAATAAAGAGCCCAAAATAGAACCCTGTGGCACTCCACAACTGCGATCAGAAGTATAGGGACCATAATGCACAGAAAGAGACTGACCTACCAGACATGATTTCAACCAATGTAAGGCAGTACCTTTAATGCCAACATGGTTCTCAAGATGTGAAAGCAAGTTTGTATGATTGACTGTGTCAAATTCTGCTGTTAATTCTAAGAGCACTAAAATAATAGAGCAAATGGAGGTGACAGTTCAGTTCATTAAAATATCTTAAAAAGTACTGTTACAGTGCAGTGACACATCTTAAAACCAGATTTAAATTTAGCTAAAATATAATTTGCTTCCAGATGAATCTTAATGTTCTCAAAAACAAAATTTTCTAATATCTTTGACAAAAAAGCAATATTCAAATTGGCCTATAATTTGCCAATATTTCAGAATCCCTGTTGGCTGGACAGCAGCATGCTTAAAAAAATCTTAGGACACAGTTTGAGGACAACAAGGAATTGACAATCCCTAATTAATGAGGCCCAATCACACCAAAAACTTATTTGATCAATTTCTGTGGAAGACAATCAAATGGACCCTTAGAGGATCTTGCGGTATGCACATCAGACGGATCATTGAGAGATGCAGGTTTAAACATCTCAAAAGAAACAGAATAACCTGAGTTCAGAGGAATCAACCACTAAACAATAATTGGTTGAGTCTCTAATAGCAGAGTTATTATCAACAAAGAGTTTTTGGAACCTGTCACACAAAGTTGGAGAAAATTCATCAGTAGATTAAACAGGATCCACAAGTCTATTTAAAACATTAAATCATCATTAAAACATCTGTCACCTCTCAGCCACCAGCCATTATCCAATTAGCTCAGTATGCCTCCAGCCACCACCCTGTTCTAGATCATCTCCATCTGTTTCCTGTTTCACTCAGCTCACCTGTTCACCAGCCTAAATATACCTTCCTCTGCCAACTCTTCCCTGCCAGAATGTCTCTCCGCACTTCTCTCTTCACTGCTCTCTTTTCGTGTTGGATCTCCCAGTGTGATGTGCCCTTCGCTACCGGATACTTTATGATCAACCAGTTGGACTCTTCAGTTAAGTTGCCTGTGTCGCGTGCTGCAGTTTTGCCTGCTTTCCTGTGAGTTCCAGCCATTTGCTCTGCCTGTACCAGTGGTTTTCCGGCCTACATCGCCCGGCCTACATCGCTCGGTCTGGTCTCTCCCTACCTGCATCATCGGGTCTTCTCCTCATCTCTGCCTGCGTGCACAATCTGCCAAGTCTGGTTCTATTTGTCTGTGTCACCCACCACTACTCATCATTCTCTCAATAAACCTTTTAATAGTAACTCTGTGTCCAGCTGAATATTGGATTCACCTGCAGTAATTCTTACACAATGTCCAGAGAAATGTGGAGTTTGTCTTTTCTCTCCTGCTCTCTTCCCATCTGCAATCTTGCCTAAGTGCATGAGTGGAGTCATTTAACCATGGTTCAGATGGAGACTTAGTCCTTTGGATTCTCAGAGGAGCAAGACATCTAAAATGAAGGTGCATGTGGAATTAAGCATGTATAGAGCCTCCTCAACAGAACTGGAAGACAAGCATAGTATGGGCACCAGGGAAATAAAAGTATCATAGAATTTCTCTGTTGTTGAAGAGTTAATTACGCAACGCATATGCATAAAGGCACGGGTTTAAATGGAGCAGAAGGAAGCTTTAATGTACGCCAAACAGGAAGACCACCCAATATCTGCGTACTACAGATATCGTCAATACAAAGATCCAAGCCAAAACACAGAACAAGGTTGAGCATGTGTCCCTTTTCATGTGTGGGACCAGTGACACACACTTTTTAAGATCAAAAGAATAATTTAGATCTAAAAAAAAAAAAAATCAGAGACTTCGAGTCGCAGCAAACATGTATATTAAAATCTCCAATATATTATCATGTAATACCCTGGTTACAAGGCCTGCTGGCTAGGCAGACTTTCTATTATGTAATAGATAATAATGAAACAGACAACTCAAGCATTATGATGTAGAGCATAAAACTAAACTGAGACAAAAAGACTGGAGGTTTCATCTCTGAATGGACATCTACTGCATACATAGAGAGGTGAATGAGTACTGAATTTCATTCCTGTAGAATTTAAGCAGTTAGATAATTTACTATTAAAGCATGCAAACTTTGGACGAACAGCAACAAAGTTTATGTTGATTATTTTGCTTTGTTTTAGCAATGCTTCTTGGCAATAAATCTTAGACTCTTGAAAACCATGTAATTTACCATTGAACAAAGTTAAATTTGTAAGGTTAATTAGTTTGTGTGTTGAGCAGCAGAGTTGGGTGTGTCAGTTGTCCCCACAAATACCTTGCCAAATCCTCTTAGTAGTGTATGACCAAGCTTGTGGCCCAGCAGAAGTTGCCACACTGCTGTGGTTTTGTACAGTTCTCCCACACACTACTGAGGCCCTAGATTGTTAAATTAATGGTTTGTTAATGTCCCACCGTGTCTTGTTTCTACAAATGTCAATCATCCAATCCAATAAATGACTCCAAACAAGAGTCAATAAAATAAGCTGTTTGTCATTAGCAGAGAAGACTTGACAAGTTGTATAGGCACAACCCATATGCTTTACTCTACTTTGCTGCTCAATCTGCAAACGCATTTTCCTTACAAATATGTCAGCTTACAGGGAAACAAACTGGTTGTCTAAAGGTATGAGATTTATTGTGAAGAAACACTGTTAAAAATAAATAAATAATTGACTAATTATTTTTCTTACTGTTTGAGCGAATTTTAGCAAAGATTATCACTAATATGTTTTGAACTATTGTAGAATAATTCTGAAATTATGTTTATACTTATTATATTAATACAGATTTCAGGTCAAACATAAAGGAAATAAATCCAAATTTTGTTATTTTGAAAAACCTCGTTTTCTCTTCCATCCATCCATTTTCTGATCCGCTTAATCCCTCATGGGGTCGCGGGGGGTACTGGTGCCTATCTCCAGCGTTTACCAGGAGAGAGGCAGGGTACACCCTGAACAGGCAGCCAGTCTGTGGGCAACACAGAGACAGACAACCATTCACACCTAAGGACAATTTAGAGGGACCAATTAACCTAACAGTCATGTTTTTGGACTGTGGGAGGAAGCCGGAGTACCCAGAGAGAACCCACGGATGCAACATGCAAACTCCATGCAGAAAGACCCAGGGCTGACTTGACCCCAGCACCTTCTTGCTGCAAGGCAACAGCACTACCCACTGTGCCACTATGCAGCTGTCATTTTCTCTTTGTTCTTTTAAATTTTGTTCATGAACTGCCTTTGACATATAATGGAAATTAATCTCCCAAGTAACCATATGTAAGAGGAGAAAAGATTGAGAGGTGGCTTAAGTTACGGAGATGTTGAGAGAATGATAAATAGGATTGGGGAAGGATAACATAGCAGAAGAGGGTGAAGTAAAAAAAGAATAAGTGACAAGGAAAGTTATGAGCTTTAAGAAAAATAAGGACACAGAAGAGGTAAAAATCTGGATGGAATGAAAGCTGGAGATGAATAGCATGATTTTTGTCCTGGTGTCTTGTGATTGATGATACAGTTTCATCATTCATTCATGTGCACTATCTTTTACTATACTGTTTTCATGTTGTATTTCTAGACCAATCTGGGATGCTACAGTTGGATGAAAAAAAACAAACAAGAAAAACATTTTTTGGACAAATGTCTAAAACTTTCCACGTGCTTCATCCACTGCTTTAACTCATAGTCGTTGTTTTTGTAGGTTGAGAGTTGAATGCACCACTTGACCAAAGCAAACCTAAGCAAAGTATTTGCTGTCAACCACTTAGTGAAAATTGGGAAATTTGCCTGTCATCTTAGGTAAAGTAACAAAGTGGATTATTGTCTCAGCAACGGTGGAGAAAATCCTATTTAGAGCACTATAAGGAATGCAGCAGCTGAGATAACAAGAAGTCTGTGTCATCAAAGTCAAATCTGTGAGGGTCAAAGTTTCATGGGGGAAAGTTTTTTTTACCAACACATGGCCTAATCAGGAGGACATACAGCAAGATGCATTATTACACTGGATAGTATTTAACTCATTTGACTGTTCAGAATCTGTAAGACCTGATATTCCCTCATATTTAGCTTATTTATGAAAGGAGCCCTCACTGAACCTGTGTTTTTGCAGAATATTGCAACTACATCCATGTGAAGTATAAACATCTAGAACACACAGACCGGCGCAGCAACCTAATGCACGGGTATAATCAGCCTTTACACTACCGTCAGTCATTCACCTATTCACGCACACACTCACAGCCTCACTGTGGTGAGATACATTGTAGCCACAGCTGCCCTGGAGCAGACTGATGGAAGCGAGGCTGCACAGTACCACATGCTTGTGCTAAATCTCATTGCACAAAATATAAATAATTTAATGGCAATAAAATTTGAACTCTGAAAGATGTACATGTCTCTCAGTTTTTTCCTTAGAAGGACCCCTACACTAACATAAAACATACTATACAGCTAAAAAAAAGATTTTTGTCTTTATCATGTGATTTGGCTAAATCAGTTATATTTAAACTAGGTAATCTGAACTAAATTATTGCTGTAATTTGATTCTTTTAGTAAGACAGGTATCAGCCAGGATATCAAGAAGAGAATTGTGGCCTCCACAGTTCATGGTTCAGGACAATTTCCATATTCCAAAAGGTGCTGCATCTGCTAAGAATTCCAGGAATATAAAAATTATAGAAAATAGTGATTTTTCTGTATTAGAAAATTACCCCTTTACACTGATAGCTCACTTTTCGAGTCTTACTGGTAAAATAAGCAAAAATCTGAAGCAAAATTATAAGAAAATAAATATTCTGTTATTATTCTTTTGAATGTAGTCTCAAAAAGACACTTAAGCAAAAATGTGTATACCTTAGTCTTAAGTTAACTTTTGCATATTGTTTTTTTCCTTTACCTTCCTTGTCTACCCAGTCATATTTTGTTGTTGAACGGATCTTACTCAGCTGTGTTTGGTTCCTCTCCTTGTTCCACTGGCTCTGCATCAGTGAGAAAACCCTCTCAACATTTGCATTGTGTGGGAAGTGCAAAGACAAACTGTACAATCTTCAGTAATTCTGTGTTACATGTTATGCTTTTGGCCTTCTCAAAATATTTGGTCCACTTCAGGTTAACCCTAACCGTTTTCCATGATGTAACAACAAATTCAGGCAACTCATACACCTTTTTTCTGTTTTTCTATGTCAATGCGACTGAGGAGCTCTATGGCACCTTTGTCATATACAGAAACACAAATGCTAGCTGTCACCTATCATTCAGCTTTAAAGCTAATAAAATCTAGAAAATCAATCTGACATCACTGTTTGATGACAATAAGCAAGGATGTAAAAAAAAAAAAAAAAGCACAACAGGTTGGACAGACTTTCTTGACCTTAACAAAAGAGCATATCCTAAATAACCTGAACAGATGATCAGGGACCTGTTTATGGCCTGTTCTGTATCTTCAAAATACCAAGAACGGTCTTGGTAAATTACAGGCTCTTTATTATTAACAGATCTGCTTATTTCTAGCTCTGAGTTAATTTGCACAAATCCTTGTAGGCCTCTTGGTCATTATTAAAATTAACAAATTTTGCGAGTGTTTGCAGATTGGCATCCTTTTAGAACTTCACCCACCGAGCTGGAAACTCCCATAAGCACTGTTTCGGATTTGCACAGCTTAGTAAATCAGCCCCTAAATTTACTGCCCATTTCCCCCTGCTGTTATCTATATAAGTCATATCCCTCAGTTATCAACTTACTGTCTCAAGTGCTTCATTAATCAGGTTTCCAATAAGCACATATGCATTTTATTAGCTTTAACATTTTAATCAGTGTTGAGTTTAAGGAAACCATTACAGATGAACACATGACTAGCAGCAATAATCTGCCTTAAACACAAATCATTAATGTAAATGTCCAAATTCCGAATGGAAAAAAAAAATGAGAATGGGTATACAATTACATTGGGGTCAAGCATAGTATATATTTTCATTTTGTGAATTTGTGAACAGTCAAGTTAACTACTTTAGCTTTCCTTCTGGAGTTCAAATAATTTGTGTTTTTACAAGTAATTCCAAAAGTACTCATCTCACAAAAGAGAAGGAGGGCTGGAACAAAATATTGCATCTTCCAATCTAAGCACAGTTGCCACAGTTGAACAAATATGACTGCAAATATAAAAACAGTAATTTAGCTCTATTTTGAACGAAGTATATTGCAGGTTTCCAAAGACCTCTGGAATTTGTATTAGTTTGTAAAACAAAAGGGTTAGCATTTGTCACAACCATTTCACTTGTTTTTTTATTTATTTATCTTTTCTAGATAATTTGTCATAGTTATGCTTACATAACAAGCTGTATTTGAAGCACTGTATACAGACCAAAACTACAAACTATTTTTTAAAAGTTAAATCATTAATACAATTGTATATGTTTTTTTTTTTTTTGGTTAATCAAAAAGTTGTTCTAAAAATGTTTCAGCAGATCAATGTTTTGTTTGCTCAGTAGTGGGTTATTCACTTTCTAACAGTTGTATGCATTGATCCCTTGAAGTTGCTTATGACTAAAGACTTGGAACATCTGATCAACAGTATCCCATTGGTGCTAATAAGTATGGAGCAATGCTTCTACTGACTGTGGTCACCAACACTTACAGTATCCAGTTGGTCTAGAGAGCCAACTGACAAGCTGCCATTCCCTCGCACATTTAATGCTGCGGTGTTTTATACAGTGTTGTGCTGTTTTATATTGCATGGGGTTATAAATAAATCGTGGTGAATATTTTTTATTCACAGTGCATAAAGGGTCAAACATGAAGCTGCTAAACAGTGTCATAAAATATATTATATAGTCTTTATTGTTGATATATTTCTTTTTCATAAATAGAAGATAATGTGAACAATATGCAAGGTAAGTAATGAAGGTTTTCCGGATTCACAAGTCAGCAAGAGAATGGCACAAGTTCTGCTCTGGTAGAGATTAGTGATGATGTTCTTGTATCATTCTCACAAGAACTAAAAAAAGGTATATTCACTTTAGTTTTGCTTTGGAGCTAGAATTAAAAAGAGAGCTTCCCCCAGCCTTCTCGTAACCAAATCTACTCCTCCCCCTTCCAAATCCTTAAGCTATGACAATGAACTGAAATCACAGGGGGCTTTATAATGGAAGGTCACAATATTCTCAGACCAGGGCAGAGGCAAGGCTTAGTTATGTCAAATTATGTTGTGGCCTCTGGCAGGGCAAAACCAAATTATGTGGAAGATTGGACTCAGCTAAAGCTTCTTCTGTTGGTGGGCTTATGGTTTAAAATCAAGATAAATGTAAGTAAAGGGTAGAGTGTATTCAGGAAAAGAATGGAAACCTTACATCTTTATATACAACACCACAGGCGAACAATTGCTCAGGTTGGTGGCAGCATTTTTTTATTGCATCTGCTGTTATTTATTTAAAAAATGCAAAGTGTTTAGTTCAATATTATGAAAGTTTTTCAGTTGTCATAGAAATTATAATTGTTTGTCATACTGATCATTATTTTACAGAATGCCTAAACTGAGTAGGTTTCTTGAAAAGATAAAAAAAGAAAGAAGTAAAATGTCTTTGAAGCAGTGTGGTGTGATATCTGCAGTCAGTTGCATTAACATGCGCTAGAAAGTCCATAGATTCTCAAGACTGATGTCGGTGTAAAAGATATCAGCCTCAAAGGCCTTCCTTCAAAGGGAAATTATTGCCTATAATTGCCCATCTTCATCAGCATGGCTAATGATAAGAAAATTTTTCAAATTGGCTTTATCTGGCTGTGGATCAGCCAAAAATCTTAGTGAGCTGTTTGACTGTTATTCTTGATTTACAATCAATCGCTAAAATATAAAAAATAAAACAAGCTTACCAATGTTGAATTATACTCCACTACAGCACCTATATTGTTAATCCTTCTTATTCCTTACAACTTTAAAGTCATTAGTATATTAATCATTGTGTGATAACAATGAAATAACATGAATTATTTTCCAATATCAAATCTGAGACAAATTTTATTTTAAAGTTTAGACATTACAGGAGCAGGATACATTTGTTCAATGTTGCATAGTGACCATTGGTTTAAAAAATATATGCATAATGTTCTATAATACACTGATTTATTAGGTACAGAATGCTATAGCAGTGCTGGGTCCCCTTTTCCCTTTTTCTATTCTTAATTCTTCATAGTATAGCTTAAACAACAAGAGGGACATTTGACAGAGACTTTGATCCATATGAAAATCCTGTAAATGCGGTTTCTACAGAGTTGGTGGTGGCACATACATAATTTGAATCCCCCATTCCACCACATGCCAACTGGATGGATTGATTGTGAAGGTCATTGGAGTAGCTACAATCAATTCATGTTCAGCAAACCAGTTTGAGATGATTTAATCATTTTGGCATGGTGCAACATGTTGTATGAAGTTGCCATCAGAAGATGTAGTTGGACTGTGATTATAAAGAGATGGACAAGGTCAGAAACAGTAATTTCGGGTAGGGCAAAGCCCATAACTGTGTTAAATATCTCCCATTGGCATGTCAGTTTTTTCCCCCAATAGCAGAAGACTGCTGCAGCCAAAGGCAGCCGGCTTTTTTATCGTTTTTTGGTTATTTTTGTTGTGCTCCTGTCTGTTTTATCGCCAGTGCAAGCGCTAATCAAATACAGCAGAGAATAATTACTTGACCTGCTGCCAAAGCCTGTGGACCATACTGATAGCTGAAGCCACAGGACTTTATTCCGCCCGAAATACAATGGACAGTAAGACCTCCCCTCTGCCTGCCGCCAAGGCCTAAGTCCCAGAGAAAAGGCAGGAATAAGAGTCACAGATCATGCGCCGGCCTCCACACCAGGCTACCTGCTAATCCACACCAGCCAGCTCTGATCGAAACGAGGGGGCTGAGAGACAAAGGGGAGGAGGATTAATTATATGTTCATTACATCTGGTGCACAGCAGTAAAAAGATAGAAAACTTCTGTTCGCCTGACCTGGAATATCTAGCAGTTAAGTGCAGACCATTCAAACTGGCTAGAGAGTTCAGCTCTGTGATTATTATTGCTACATACATCCAGCCCAAAGCTAATGCTAAGACAGCCCTGGAGGGGCTTTACTGCTTTACCAGTGGACTTACGAACAGCAACCCGGATGCGGCTGTGATTGTAGCAGGAGATTTTAATGATGTTGAGCTTAAAGCTGTGCACCCGAAGTTCCATATATTCATTAAGTTCCCGATTAGAGACAATAATATATTAGCTCAAGTCTACTGCAATATCCCAGGAGCATATAATGCTGTCACAGCTCTTCATTTTGTTGTATCGGATCACACTGTGGTGGAGCGGATACCTGCCTACAAGCCACTGATCTGCAAAACCAGACCTGTGACAAAAACCATTCAGGTTTGGACTGAGGAGGCCTGCTCACCTCTACAGGACTGTTTCAAACACACTGACTGGGATGTATTTAAAGAGGGTGCTGATCTAGACAACTACACATTGCAGGTAGGACAGCATCAGTGAAGAAGTGAACATGTAAGAAAGCACAGACAATCAAAGTGTTTCCTAACCAGAAACTATGAGTGGACAGCACAGTGCGGTCCCTGCTGAAAGCTCGGATAGCAGCGTTCAGATCAGGAGACAAACTGGCCTACAGCAGGACTAGAAGTGAAATGAAAAAAGGCATCCATAAAGCAAAGCACAAGTACAAGCAGCGCAACAACAATCCACATGACATGTGGAAAGGCATCAGAAACATCACGGACAGTGACCAGCAGCCCAGCCACAACCCGGCTCTCCCTCACACTTTAAACAGGTTCTTTGCAGGGGTCTCTCTGGACATCTTCAATCTCTCCTTGCAGCTCTCCACAGTTCCTGCCTGCTTAAAATCATCTGTCATCGTGCCTGTCCCCAAAAAAACACTACCATCACCTGCCTCAATGACTACCGTCCTTTTGCTCAGACTAAAGGTGGGCGGATTGATCCTAGTATTGATAATATCAATAACAATGCTGTTATTGATATTGAACAATACTCATTTAAAAAGATTGATACTTTTTATTCTCTCCCGCACGCACTGACTGCACCAGACTCACCAAAGTTTCCCTATCTGTGTCACAGCACTTCGCTGCTCCTCCCCTCTCGTCACCGTCTTGCACCGTTACGAGGCTCAGCGGCGCCAGCCAATCAGCACGCAGGCTCAGCCTGGCCCACCCACTCAACTCTCTCTCCACTTTACAGACAAACAACCGTGCTGCTCCCCAGGCTCGGAGAAACCGCCGCAGCAGAAAAACATGGAGGTGAGGGTAAGAAACGCCGTTTGGCTATATTTTAATGCCGAAACAGAAACAACGGCAAGTTAAATACAGAGGAAACACAACAAATTTATATAAGTACATGAAAAACCATGAGCAAGAAAATGTCGAACAGCAGAAACAGAAAAAGGAGACAAAACTTTGCTCATTTCAAGCCCTGTCAAACCCAGACTATCGACCCACAGTCGGATGTATTTGACAGAGGCGTTTCAGACCTCCAGAGAATATCCAGGTAGATAAGAATGGTCATTTTCAAAGTAGGTATTATTTGTCATATGTCACTGGAGCCCATTCATAAAGTGTGATTAAGACCTTGAAAGAACGCAGTACATGTATTCCAAATAAAAAGGGTTAGCTAAGATGAGCTAACATTAGATCAGGGATCACCAACTTTTTTGAAACTGAGAGCTACTTCATCGGTACTGTGTCACACGAAGTGCTACCAGTACTGACGTTTGAACTAGAAGAGTCAGCACTATCCAACAAACATATCTGCAATGCTCTTTTTAAAATATATTGTCATTTTTAAATCTATACAAGTGTGATTACAAAATTGGAGCAACAGCCTAAAATAAAATTTTAGATGCAACTCACTGGAGGGTGGTGCTAGTTTTAGAACGCGCGTTAGGGCACCATATGTGGTCCTTGGGGGCCCGTGGGCACCATGTTGGTGACCCCTGCATTAAATAATACTTTACTTATAGAATTAAATCAACAGGCAAGTGCACACAACACAAAAAAAATTACATATGGTTTGAAAGACATAATATCAGAAAAAGGTGGATTAGAAAAAAACTCCACTATTAACAAAAAATCATCATTATTATTCAATTGTAATGATAAAGTCAAAATCACAAAAACATCAAAAGGTCAACAGTTTAATGATACATCAAGCTTAAATATAAAAAAGTATCTGTATCAATGTCACTGATACTGACCCTGTATTTACTTGGTATCAGATCGATTAAAAATTCCAGGTATCGGCCCACCTCTAGTTCTGACTCCCGTCATCAAATATTCAAAGATTCTTTATTTTGACTGCATTTTACTGTGGTGAAATTTCTTTTTGGCCACTTGGGCTAAGAGTACACATAAAAGACAAACAAACAAACATGCAATGAACAAGGGTTACAGTGTTTTTTTTTTTTTTCTCATAGCGTTCAACAGAGAAAGAAATTAAAAAGATGAAGATTCAAAAGTTTGCATCAGAGTCTGAGGGCTTTGGTATCAGTCCCTTTGCAAGTGGTAGAGCCATATTATACGAAATAGTTGTCCTTCATGAATCACAGATAACAAATAATGAGGTAAATATTGTGCAATAATTTGAGGCTACATTTACAGAAATGTGCATTTAGATATTCTGAGATAATACCGTGCAAATAAGCAATAACATTAAAGTGATTTTAACGTATGATAGGCTAGTAACAGTGTTTTTTGTTTAAAGTGTCAGACTGCAGTCTTCCATCAGGGGTCGATAGTTGTCACAGCTCTTGGAAAGAAGCTTTTTCTAAGTATATTTGTTCTGAATTTAATGCTTCTGAAGCATTTACATCATGGGAGAGGGGCAAAAAGTGCATTACCTGGATGGTTGGGATCAATGAAAATACGTCTGGCCCTTCTTTGGACTTTTTCTAGATACATTGAGTCCAAATCCTCCAGACAGCATCCCACAATCCCCTGCACTGTTCTCACCACACGTGTCCTTCATCTCCTGTATTGTGCAGCTTCCATATCATAGTTATGCTGATACATAACACACTCTCTATGGTAGCTCTATAGAAGTTATTTAGCACCTTAATGGAATCTCCTGTCCTTTTCAGTTTCCTGAGGAAGAAGAGCCATTTTTGGGCCTTCTTTACCAGGTGGGAGGTGTTAACAATTCAGGAGAGGTCGGAGGAGATGTGAATGCCCAGGAATCTAATGCTGTCCACATGCTCCACCACCTCTCCCTGTAGTAGAGAGGAGCGTGTTCAGTCCTCCAGGACCTCCAATAATCTGTTATTACCTCCTTGGTCTTACTCGTGTTCAGGATCAGATTGTTCCTGGAGCACCACTGTGTGAGATTCCTGACATCATCCCTGTAGTGGGAGTCATCATTGTTGGAGATGAGACCCACCACTGTGTTTGTGGGGTGGATAGCAGAACAGTCCTGGGTGAAAAGGGTGAAGATGGCTGGGCTAAGGACACCGCCCTGCGGTGTACCTGTGTTGAGGATCATTGGAGCAGATGCGTGTTTCCTTATCCTCACCACCTGATGCCTGTTTGTGGGGAAGTCACTAATCCAGGAGCAGAGAGGTGTGGATAATCCCATGTTGTTGTTGTGCAATTATACACTGTTTACAGTTATTTAATGTTTCATAAATAACTCTCTGTCTGTTAAGTATTGTCTGGTGATGATCAGCTCTTAAGCTGATATCAAGACAACGGTTGAAAGGGATGAATTCAAGCACTATCGATCTTTTAACAGCAAAACCTGCACACGCATAGAATAAAGAAGTGACAACTTCTTTTCAAGTTCATTTAATAACAGAAATAAAATGAACATCCAGAGAACATCACTATGTAATGCTGTTTACCTGAATTAACACAGTATTTCGATTAATAAATCCTCTCTACTAGGCTAGTGAAACTTAACTAAACTACTAAGCAAAATGAAGATAAAAAGAAGCTAAGCTAAGGAACTATTTACATGCAAAACAAACAAAAGACAAACAAAAGTGGTTGATCATAATCAGAATACTTCAGTGAATCCTGGTTCACTGCAGATCTGATTAACAAAAACATGGAATGGAGTTAAAAAAAAACATCTGCCATGTATTTCAATCCATTCACAATGCAAAGCCCAAGTCAAACAAAACATTATTTGTTGAAATAATAATCTTAGGACCGTTTTGTCCTGTAAAATCATTTAATTCAGAATCGCTTGCCTTTGTTAATGCGATTTTACCTACGCCCGCTAGGGGGCGCTACATCGATCATCGCTAACCTGGTTAAAATCTATAGTTATCAAAATTGTCTTGAAAACCGGCATTAATATACTATATTGATGCGGGAATAAGGCTCATAACACCATCAGAGGATGGCGGCGCAGAACAGTTGCGCTTTATGCTTTAAAACAAACTCCATTTGAACTGTCCGAAACCAGATGTTAGCAAGGCTAATAGCATGTTTGGCTAGTGCGACCTACCGGTTAGCCCTTTTGTTCTAAACACCACGGTTTACAAACATTTCCTAATAAAACCTTTTTCTTTACCCTCAGCCCGCTGCCCAAACCTGTCCTTTTCAGTTCTGTTCAGTTTGGCCATTCACGGAAGGGGCGTTGATGGAGGAAGTTTTTGGTTTCTTCTTGGCTGGCTAGCGTTAGCCTTGCAGCAGCATGTGGCTAACGGCGTGGTCTGGATAGTTTGGAGGCCACGTTATTTGACCGGGATGCAGTCCGATGAGCAGGGGTTTTCCCCAGCATCCAGCCTTCAGCTCCATTGGTGTTCACTTCCCTGTACAGGCTGAGGAAAAATACACAGAGCTGTTTCGCATGCAGGATCTTTGCCCCTGCATCTGATTGTGAAGTTAATACTGCAACTTAGCTCTGTATTTGCCTGGATTCAGTCAGGTCCTCTGCTGAAGCAGGCAGTCGAATCTAGCAGACCCTGGATCAAGCGTGGTTGGTCCAGGCAATCTTTCAGATGTTCCAGCAGATGAGGCCATATGACCCCATGGTTCAGGCCTCCTCCCTTGTCCTGGAGAGGTGATCTGTGCAGCTGCTGAAGAGGTCTGCAGAAGTGGGGCTGTGACTTTTGTCTGTAAGGAGGTGGTCACAGCTGACCTCCTGCTGGGAAAAAGGGATAGAGGCCGTCCTTCCGGCCATGTCTGCAGCAGGACAGAATTCCTTTTGTCACCTCTTCCTTACTGTTCAGGATCCAATCTGAGATCAGCTATTTATCATGGCAGCATGTTTGTCAGCACGGTGTTAAAGGCTGAACTGAAGTCCACGAAGAACATCCTAACATAGGTGTTGGGATGTAGCAGATGAGTCAGAGCTGAGTGCAGTGCTAATGAGACAACATCCTCCATGAAGCGATTCTCCCTGTTGGTAAATTGCAGGCTGTCCAGGCCAGCGAGGATGGCGTCCTTGATGTACATTAGGAGGATCCTCTCGAAGCACTTTATGGCTCTCCCTGACACCTTAAACATCTTCTTTGCACGCCTTGACTCTCCAAGCAGCAGGGAGGCTGAACATCTTCCTATGGGAAGAATCGCTCCACCGAAAATGTTGTTTTATCAGCACTTCACAGGCTCTGACTCAACTGCAGCATCCCAACACATGAGTTAGGATGCTATTCATGGACTTTAGCTGAGCATTCAACACTCCACAACATGGGGTTATCCACATTGCTCTGCTCCTGGATGAGTGACTTCCTCATCAACAGACCCCAGGTGATGAAGTTAGGGAAACGCACATCTGTCCCAATGATCCTTAACACTGGCACGCCACTGGGTTGTGTCCTCAGCCCTGCTCTCTTTACCCAGTGTGTGTGTGTATCCTAAGCCGTTGTCTGCAACAAAGGTAATTTCACCAAGAATTTTTGATTCTTGGAGAGACCTATTGGTTCATATTGTTTATGCCCAGTTTTTATCCTACTTTCTCAACATCGCAACTAGAGCTTGGTGTCATCGTCCACACAATGTTTTTCAATCTCTAATTGTCCAAATTTGGTCAGTTTGTGTCCACTACAACCTACTGTATCCTATTTCCTATTCTTCTATGATAAAAGTGGCACCTGATGGGGTCATGTGTTACCCATGTGCTTTTAATTTCAAAATGTTGTGCCGTTGGTATATTGCATACCTTTTTTGTAACATATGGTTATTTGATTCCTGTCATGATCCCGGCACTAGTGCTGGTCTGATTCTCCATTTGACTCACCTGTGCAGCTCTGCCACGTTCTCATTAGTCTTCACTAGATCCACCTGCAACACTGACTATATAACCAGCTCTCAGACCAGTCACTAATGCCAGATTATTACGAGCCATCTGTGAGTTAAATCCAGCATCCTGAATCCCGTCTGCCTGCTTACCTGTTTCCTGACCTGTTTTTTGTCTTTTGACCTGCTGAGCCTGTTTTGTTTGAGAAGTGGTTCCTGTCCTTTATGCTGGCGATTTACCCACAACCTGCAGTAGCTTGGTTGTGGGTGAATCAATTAAATAAACTGTTTTCTTACATTATCTGATTGTGTCTGGCTGAATTCTGGGTGCTCCATTTCTGGTCATTACAATTCCACAATATGTGGAAAAGTTCAAGGAGTACGAATACTTTTGCGAGCCACTGTATGTAGTGTTCTCGGAATGCAAAGAAATATACCATTAGGTAGGAATGAATGAAGAAAAAAACACAGGTAACATTAAGAAAATAAAATGCAAAACTTTTAAGAAAAGTAAAAAGAAAGCGTAAGACACAGACCATCTGGCTAGGCTATGTATGCCATCTTTTACTATTGAGCTATGATAGATATTTTATTTAATGTGATTGTATTGTTTTCATTATCTTCAAGCCATAAATGCCCCCCCCCCCCACACACACACACACACACACACACACACTCCCCCACCCCAATAAAGTCAAAGCAGAGATTGGCTGATTTTACACAAATAGTGCTGTTTAATTTATGTATTGACCTTGTTTTAAAGAAGGCATTAGACCAATATATTTATAGATGAGATTAGGGCATACAAAATTTGGAGAGCAAGATATAAATTGAGCAAACAGTGTCAGTAATCAAAACACATAAATATAAACAAATTGATAGCACATACTTTACCTTTGCTGTATTTATGAACTGCTTATAATGTTTGAATTACCATACAGCAGATGCAGATTGGTGCATGCAAGATATGTGTGGCATTATTCTTTTTAATTAGAAGGCTGGTGTTTATAAGCCTCAAACAGTAACTCTAGATAATAGTTCATTTATGTCCAGTTCATCAAAATCCTGTTGGCAGATAATGGATGCCAGGGGCTAAAGCAAGTTTGAAAAAAAATAATTAACAAAGCCATGCATTTCCATTCAAAAAATGCTTGTTGAAGGGTGAAGAAGGACTTTTTGGTTGATTGATTTAAAACTATATGAGTCTTCTTCTGATTTGAAAAAACTGTAAAATGTCAATGACTTCATTACTGATCATAATCTTGATGTTAATTTTTTAACAGAAACATGTTTACATGAATTTAATGAAGCACCTATTCTGATAGAGTCGACGCCTTAAAACTAAACTTGTCTTCAGACAGCAAAATAAAGCTGGAGGATTGGCAACATTGTTCAATGATTCACTAAAGTGTAAAAAGCTTTTTCTCTGAAAATGTAACTCTTTTGAATATTTGGCTCTCCAGGGGTCCGTTCTTCGTACGTCGCTAACTCAGTTAGCTGGATTTGATTGTTGACGATTTGGCATGATCTTGGATCGTTTGGTTCTTCGAAACTCATCTTGGACTTGTTGTCATAGCAACATGTGCGCAAACTTAAGCCTGCTCGCGAGCAGGTTTATTTAATGTAAAGAGGATTAGATCGCAGCTTTATAAGCGGAGGAGATAGGGAAGTCTGTCCAGCCAGTGCACTTGGACCACCTAGTGGCAGAGGACGGGACAGAATTGTGGAACACCATTTTTTAATGTTTAATAAAATACGAAACAAATATTGCTTAGTTCCTGTCATTTTACTTAAACAATTATTTATAAAGAAAAGCCAGCAAGTCATCTTTTGTCTGCAATAAGAGATAGTTATGTAAAGTCAGCAATACTACTGTCAAATGATGTATTATAACGTCCTTTTGAATCAACTCGATCCCTAGTGCAATGTTTCTCTTTTTTACGTTGTGGAGTTCAATTTCTCTACTTATTTTTGTGTTTTTTTCAGGTCAAAATACTAATTTTTTGTTGAAGAAGCCGTTTATATAGGGAACGGATGGCACCCTGTGTCATTTTGTGAAAGAAAAAGAAAGGGTGAAACATGCCTCGTGCAACAAAAAATAAATAATAATAATAATAAAAAATAACCCGTTTATTTCCAGCCTTCTTATTGGTGGCTGTTGTAAACAGACAAACACATCATTCAACGGTGGCTTTTAAAAAAGAGGAAGAAGTGTCTTTTTAAAATACAGTTTAATACTTAAAGGCTACCATTTTGTGGAATATTCCTGTACTTCACTTTTTTCCCCATGTTCTAGTGGCTCCCGTGGAGGCTCTGACATAAAAGAACAAAATAAATATGAAATTATTAAAATGCAAAAATACATACTGTAGAAAGTGATAGAAACATCTAACATGGACAGCACGTATGCGTGTAATTTATCTATTTTTGCCATCTCTCTCTCCTGGCTTAAGCAGACTTTGAGGTGTTACCTGTCATTTTAATTAATGACTCAAATTCGGCATAACCTTCCATTAAAAGCTTGTGTTCTGCTTGGGAGAAAAACTGTGGGCGTTCTTTGGCCATGCTGAACAACCAATAGCAGCGTTGCTGATCATTGTTTCTACTATCGATACATTTCCCCTTTTAAATAAACGCATAAACGCGCAGTTGTCTCAGATAACTCAATCCAGCCATACTAATCATATACAACAGGTGTGTTCGAAGAACCCAATTAGCCGGATCATGATTAGCTGGATGAAATCATCTTGGATGTCTCATTTGATCGCGGATGTTTTAAGCAACGTACGAAGAATGTTTTTTTTTTAATGATCTTAATGACCTCCTATCTTATGACTGTTCAATTATTGTGGGAGATTTGAACTTTCACGTTGACAAGAAGCTTTGTGACACTCTAAGAAAGTTTGTTTAACTCAACATGTTAAGCAACCAAAACGCAAACAGGGACATATTTTGGACCTGGGCCCCGTTCTTCGTACGTCGCTAACTCAGTTAGCTGGATTTGATTGTTGACGATTTGGCATGATCTTGGATTGTTCGGTTCTTCGAAACTCATCTTGGACTTGCTTTCATAGCAACATGTGCTCACGAGCAGGCTTATTTCATGTAAACAGGATTAGATTGCAGCTTTATAAGCAGAGGAGATAGGGAAGTCTGTTGTAGCCATGTCCATTTTTACGACTGCAACCTGTTGCGGAAGGTGCAAGAATAATTTGCAGAGCTTTTCAAATTAATCGCGTATTGCGCAACAGACAGGATTCTTTAGCGCAGCGTGACAGTGTAATTGTAGAGAGATTTTTCTTGGTGGCTGTTATAAACAGACAAGCACATTTTTTAACAGTGGCTTTTAAAGAGGGAAAAGTGGTGTTAGAGCCATAAATAGAAAATATTTAAGTTATTTGTATGAGGGTTTGCTTTTGATTTTTATCATATTCAGTAAGAAGATTTGTTCAGGCCATTTTATTGTGAAGTTCAGTTTTACTTTGAAAGGCTTGCTTCCTGTCGAGCCGTATATTGTATTAGAAAAAAACTATGGATGGATTATCTAGGCACGGAGCAATACAGTTTTACCGTGTAAACTGTGTATGACTTGGAAAAGGAAGAACTTAATTTTTTCTGGATAAAGAATTGTTTTCGTTAAAATTCAGTTTGCATGTGTCCTTTACTTCCAGTGTCTAAGAAATGACACATAAATTTGTATCTCTTTACATAACAAGTGCCTTTTTAAAATAAAGTATAATAATTAAAGGCTACCATTTTGTAGAATATTCTTGTATTTCACATTTACTTGTCCCCATGTTCTAGTGGGTCCCGTGGAGGCTCTGATATAAAAGAACAAATATGAAACATAAAACATAAATATGAAATTATTAAAATGCAAAAATTCATACTGTAGAAAGTGATAGAAACATCTACCATGGACAGTATTTACGCATTAATTTGTCTGCTACTCTTTTGCCAGCCCTCTCTCCTGGCTTTAAGAGATTTGGAGGTGTTTTAATTAATGACTCAAATTCGGCATAACCTTCCATTAAAAGCTCGTGTTCTGCTTGGGAGAAATACTGTGGGAGTTCTTTGGCCATGCTGACCAGCCAATAGCAGCGTTGCTGATCAATGTTTCTACTATCGATACATTTCCCCTTTTAAACAAACGCATGAACGCACAGTTATCTCAGATAATTCAATCCAGCCATACTAATCATAAACAACAGGTGTGTTCGAAGAATCCAATAAGCCGGATCATGATTAGCCGGATGAAATCATCTTGAATGTGTCATTTGATCTCGGATGTTTTAAGCAACGTACGAAGAACGGGCCCCTGATCATCAGTAAGCATCTTAATATTTGTAACTGATGTTGCCCTCTCTGATCACTTTTCTGTTACCTTTGAATGCATAATTTCCAGTGACTCATTTAGTCAAAGGGACATCATAAGAAAACTGTCATGTTTTGGAGGTGAGGTTGGTGGTTGGACCCAAACCAGAGAGACCAACACAGGGAGTGGTTATAAGTGCGTTTAATATAGGAAATCCAAAAACTTACAAAAAACACTGGATAACTCAGGAGCAAAAACCAAAACGTAAACCTGGGGTGGAACACCAGGAAGCAATGAGGCAAGGTGACTGGCAGCAGTAGTGGGCTCAGGAGTAGCACAGGAAGCAGAGCAAAGGAACAGTGCAGAACAAAGCAGAACAGAGAAACCAGCAGTGAGTGGAGAAACTAGAGGAGCTTAAATACTGTGAGGAGAGGAACAGGAACAAAGGCAGATTGGTAAATTAAGCACAGGTGGAGAGAGAGAGAGAGAGAGAGAGAGAGAGAGAGAGAGAGAGAGAGAGAGAGAGGCAACAGGGGGCGAGAGAGAGAGAGAGAGAGAGAGAGATGGTGGTACCAGGGGGCGAGAGAGAGAGAGAGAGCTAGTGGCAACAGGGGGCGAGAGAGAGAGAGAGAGAGAGAGAGAGAGAGAGAGAGAGAGAGAGAGAGAACTAGTGGCAACAGGGGGCGAGAGAGAGCAACAAAGGAAAGCAGGCAGAATGTAACTGAAACACATACAAAAACCAAGAACTGTGTAAACCATGACAAAAACACATCTTTAAGGATGATGCCAATGAGACCTTTAACCAAGCTTACTATTTTACTTCCACTTTGTTCTGTAACTCAGTAGATGATCTAATAGATACCTGTCAGTCTAAAATGTTAGATATTATTGACTACATTTAATTGGACATTTTGGTCCAATTAAAATGTGGGTTGTTTCTGGGAAGGAAAAATCAATTTAACTTGAAACTGAAAAAATGCAAGGGAATATTTTCTGGGATCATCAACAAAAACAATAATAATGCTCATGCCTTATTTGCCATGGTCGACAGCTTAACAAAACCTCCTCCGTCTGTGGCATCTGAACTCCACTCCACCAGGGCGTGTTATGAATTTGTTAACTTCTCTACTGAGAAATCCAAAAGATTAGAGGATCAGTCTGTTCCTCCATATCAAATTCAGTACCAAAGCTATCTCCAACTAGAACTGATCTTGACAGTTCTAGTTGGAGCACCATGTGCAGCATGTCCCACCTCAGACAAATAAACCACAAAAGCTTAGAAGACATTATACACCGGCTATGTTCCTCCTCCTTCTGCGTTGATGTTTTACCCATAGCTTTTCTTTAAGAAAGTTTTGCCTGTCACAACGTCTGACTCACACAATAAATACGTCCCTTCTGTCAACTGTATTTCCCCAGTCTCTAAGAACAGCAATTATTAAACCACTGTTGAAAAATAATTATTTGGATAAACTACCCCCCTCCCCCTTTTATCAGTAAGATTATTGAAAAAAAATTGTGTTTCAACAATTAAATACCTTAACAATGACCAGCCACTTTGACATTTTTTAGTCAGGTTTCTGTGCTCATCACAGTACAAAGACCACCCTTGTCAAGGTGGTAAATGACATCCATATAACTGCAGAGTATGGAAGAACCACAGTGCTGGTATTATTGGACCTCAGTGCAGCATTTTACACTGTTGATCACTCCATTCTATTAGAGCACCTGGAAAACTGGGTCGGCCTTTCTGGTACAGCACTCATCTGGTTTAAATCCTATTTAAAGGACAGGGACTTTTAGTATCAGTAGGTAACTTTACATCAGAGATGACAAAAATCACATGTGGGGTTCCCCGAGGGTCCATCCTGGGTCCCCTCCTATTCAATATCTACATGCTCCCTTTAGCTCAGATCATAAAAAACAACAGTCAGTTACCATACATATGCAGACGACACAGCTTTACATCACCATGTCACCAGGTGACCATGAAGCTATTCAAGCGCAGAGTAAATGCTTTGAAGAAATCAATGTATTAATGTGCCAAAATTTTCTTTAACTGAATAAAAACAAAACTGAATAATATTTTTTGGACCAATAGATGAGCGATCAAAAGTTAGTGCACAGTTTCAGTTGCTTCAGCTACTAACCACTGATCAGACCTGAAGTCTGGATGTAGTGATGGACTCAGACCTGAACCTTCAAAAACATTTTAAACACAATTACAAAGTCAGCCTGAAGAACATTTCCAGGATAAAAGAACTAAATCCATGTGTTTATCTTTAGTCAAATTGATTACTGGAACAGTGTCTTCAGAGGTCTCCCAAAAAAAGTAAATCAGACAGCTGCCGTTGATCTAGAAAGCTGCTGCCCACATCCTCACTGAGACTAAAAAAGTAGAGCACATCACCCCAGTCCTATATTCCTTACACTAGCTCCTTGTAGAATAGATTTTACTTATTTTGGTCCATAAATCACTGAATGGCATAGCACCAAAATACATCACAGACTTGTTATCAGTATATCAACCCTCTAGACCACTATGGTCTTCTGGCACCAGAGTTGTTTAGAGTTGCCTTTAAATGTTAATGAGGAAGTTTGTAATCCAACTTCTCGTATACTGTATCAGACCTGCTGCTACTGTTCCTATGCAATGTTTTCCCTCTGTCTCTGTAATGCTTCTTTCCTCTGTTGGATATTTATTTTTAAGTTAAAGTAAAATTTCAAGTGAGATAAACTCAGCTCCTCAAGTTTTAAATATGTCAACATGTTTGTTAAATGATGGCTATGCAGTAATTTCTGTGTGTAAATGACATCTCAAACTATTCTTTGCATTACCAATCGCTTAAATAGGGCTGTGCACTGGTGACGCAGAGAGACAATCAGACATGGCACAGGTGGAATACATTGTAAACACAATTTGCTGACTTAACTTCACTCAGTTTATTTTACCTGTGCTTTGACTGAGTTAAGTTAAATCAACTATACCTGTCAAGTTTACAACACTTGATAGGTATAGTTGATTTAACTTAACTCAGTCAAAGCAACAGGTAAACTAGACTGTAAAAAACAATTTGCTGACCTAACTTGACTCAGTGTAGGCTGGGACTGATAAAGCAGGACAAATGTGCCCCCTCCAACATTTTCATCCATCCATATTCTAACATGCCTATCCTTTGTAGGGTCGTGAGTGGTGCTGAGCCTATAAACAGCGAGAGGTGGGGGACACACTGGATAGATCACCAGTCTATCCCAGGGCAACACAGAGACAAACAGGACAAACAACTATTTTCGCACCTGAGGGAGGCCAATTAACCTGAGGGAGGCCAATTAACAGTCATGAACCCATGCATGCACAGGGAGAACATGCAAACTCCATGCAAAAAGACCCAAGGCAAAGGTAGCACTCAAACCCAAGACCTTCTTGCTGCATGGCAACAGTGCTACCCACCATGTCACCGTGCAGCCTCTCCACCTTTTCCAATATGATCATTTAAATTCCAAATTTGTGAACACTACTTGATTAGTGATTTTTAACATTAAAAAAACACAACATATACACATTTATTTACAAGAGGATACTCCTCCCAGTACCAGTTTTTATACAAAAAATAAATAAAATTGCTAGAGCATCTTTGCAAAAAAAATATTTTTTTTGGGGCAATCAGGCAGATTTGAGGACTTTCCAAAGTGTTACTGTCACCACATGTTTCAGTTGAGATGCAAGTTGTGATTTTCTTTTCAGACTTAGAACTAAATGAATCAGAATAAGATTCATTGCCCAATATTATGTGCACAAACATGAAATTTAACTTTGGTTTCAAACGCCCAAAGGGCTCTGACATATAAATATATAAACTTTAGAGGAAATAAAATAAAGGATAAACATTAGAACACCATTTGATGCAATTTACAATTTTTTTTGTCCTATGTCTACAACAAGACTAAAAAGGATCACGTGAACACTCTCACACTTGGTTTTACTAGAGATAATAAGAATTTAAAAAAAAAGTTTTGAATTCAGCTCCATGTTTTCTCTAAGCTGCCTTTTGGACAGACACATGGAACCATAGCCCTAGCAGGGCTTAATGCACCATAGAGAGGGCATTAGAAACACATATCCTGTTTTATTAATGCAGTCAATACAGTCCATTAGGCCATAGATTTAAAAGCCACCGAGCTCTTCCACCTCCATTAATATTTTCCTTTGACCCATGGTATTTTTTTTAAATAGGCCAAGTTGCTTTCTCTATCCCACATGTGGGACTGTTAAAGCGTTTGCTTTTAATATTTTGAAATGGTATATTTCAGAAGTCCCAGCTGGTGATGTGTATCTGCATGGTTAGACCACCAATATGAAGGACCTGAATGACAATGTACAGGCAAGAATCTGGTAAACAAGAAAATGAAGAATTTTTATTTAAATAGATGAAAATGAAAGTGCAGCTTCAACAGAAAAAAACAAAGAAACAAAAGACAGATTGGTTTGTGCGAGCACCAAGCTTCACAGAGAAGCTATCAAAAGTCAACACAAGACCCTGACAAAGAGCAGCTGAAAATGTGGGACTGAACACACTAGAGATCTGAGGACTAACAAGGGGCAGCTGTGGCAATTACCAAGTAAAATCAGGGAGCAGAGAGCAAAAACAACCAAGACGAGATGTAGATACAAAGCTTTAAGCAAGCACAACCAAAAAATGAAAGACAAAAAAAAAACATTAAAACACCCAGTGACCACAACAAAAATAGGTGTGCTGGGTATGTTTAGCCAATGTGCATTAAGCTCCTTTATTTCCTGTACAATTTCCTAAGTGAACAAATCCCAAATACTTAAATTACTTAAGTATCACTTGCGGGTGTTTGTACTTGTCTTGTTGGATGTCAGTGCAGCATTTGATACACCTGACCACAAATCAGAACGTTATCTTAGAGACACTTGAACATGCTGTAAGGATTTTTGCCAAAAGCACTTAGCTGGTTTAAATCTTACTTTCCAACATATTCCAGTTTGTTCATGAATCTTCTTCAAACTCCAGGGTTATTTGTGGAGTACTACAGGTTTCAGTGATTGGGTCAATTTCCTTTACTATGTATATATCCATCCATCCATCCATCCATCCATCCATCCATCCATCCATCCATCGTCTTCCGCTTATCCGGGTTCGGGTCGCGGGGGTAACAGCTTCAGTTGGGAGGCTCAGACGTCCCTCTCCCTAGCCACTTGGGGCAGCTCCTCCGGGGACAGACAAATGGAAAGCGCTCCCAGGCCAGCCGGGAAACATAGTCTCTCCAGCGTGTCAAGGGTCTTCCCCTGGGCCTCCTCGCACCCTAACCAGATGCCCGAGCCACCTCAACTGGCTCCTCTCGACGTGGAGGAGCAGCGGCTCTACGCTGAGTCCTCCCCTGATGACTGAGCTCCTCACCCTATCTCTAAGGGAGAGCCCAGACACACTACGGAGAAAACTCATTTCAGCCGCTTTTATCCGGGATCTCGTTCTTTTTTTTTTTTTTTTTTACCCAGTGTCCTGTCTAGCAATGTGGCAATAAAAATTGATATCTTAATGCCAAATAGAGCTCGACAGATTTTACTTTCACAAGTGGAGCAAACAGCTTTCGCCATAATGCTCCGCTTGATTTGTGCGTGTAAATAGCTTTATTGTGATTCCTGCAGGGAGAATTTCAAATTATATGGACACTACAATGGGAAAGTAGGAGAGTAAAAGAAAAACAAGAAGAGAAAAAAAAAGAGAAAGAAGAGGTGAAAGAGAGAAGAGATAAAAGGAAGAGAATGATAAAACTTCCTCTGTCTGCTCCATCACCTGGAAAGAGACACAAAAAGAACAGCACAACCAACAGACATAAAGCAACAGATACAATCGTGTAACACCTTGATACCATTGCTAAATCATATGTATTATTATTTAAGCTGACATGTGTAATGTGATACCTAAAAAAAAGGTAAAAGAAAGTAAATAAATTATAGCCTTTCTGTATATAAATGAACATTTAATACCTGGGACCCAGCACCTGTGGGAGATTGTGAGAGTGCACTAGTTTAGGTGAAAATTATCCAGAAGGAAATGGCTTGATAGTGATTGTGGAGAACCGAAGACCCACCTTCCCCGAGCACAGAGGCAGGGGTCAGGGGACCCATAACCCCGGACTCCCAAAGGGGCCCCCAAAGCAGTGCGCCCGAGAGGGGCCTTCACAGGAAATGTACAACCCCCCCCTGAGGAAAGAGGAGAGACGACCCCGAGGAAATCCCCCAGCCACCGCAATGCCGACGCCCCCAAGAGCCGCGGGGACGAGCCCGTGGGCTCCGCCGGCAGCCGGCCCCGCTGAAGTGGTCCTGGCCATGGGCCCTGGGGGCCAGAGGCCCCAGGGGCGCCCCGCCCCTGCGGCAGGGGCCCCGGCCGCCCCCCGGGGGGCCAGGCCCCGCGAAGCCACCGCCGGGAATGGGCCGGCGCCCACCCGGGAACCCGCCCCAAACCCGAGGACCGTCAACGCGCCAGAGGGTCAAGGCGCCCGCCAACGCAGCGGAGGAGGGCAGGACGTGGGGGGATGGGCTCCGCACCTAGCGGAGACTTGAGATGATCTTGGGAGAGGGAGCGGACCGAACCCAAACCTGGAAAAAAAAAAAAAAAAAAAAAACACTCATTCACACCATCCCTCCCTTGTGCCCCACTCGCCACACACAGACACCAAAAAAATAAATAAATAAATAAATAAAATAAATAAAAAAAAAAAAAAAAAAAAAAAAAAAATCTCGTTCTTTCGGTCACGACCCAAAGCTCATGACCATAGATGAGGGTAGGAAGGTAGATCGACCGGTAAATCGAGATATATGCTTCCAATTAGTAAAATTATCATAAAGCCTGTGATTAATTCCCACTGTTATGCTGATGATACATGGTTATATGTATCCATAAATCCTGATGAATCCCATTATTAAATTAAAACTACAGGCATGTCTTGATGACATGAAAACTGGATAACTTTAAATTTTCTTCACAATTCACAAGAATTGTTTTCTTTGGAAGAGAATCTTCACCTCCCAATCACTCAATCTGGATGACATTACATTGTACTCTGGTAATACAATTAACTCTGAAAGACATCTCCTAGACATAACTACAGGCTGAGCTTTTACTGCAACTAACTGTATGGGCACTCTTTCGTTATCTTGAACTGAAAACTTGCTCACAGCCTATCTGCTCAACTGTGTTTGTTTCCTAGACACAGCCACCTACTGAGCTAGTCTGACATTACACTCTCTAACATAGAAAGTACTGCTGAATCAGTGCTATTTTATTTTTGTTTGTATGCTCTATCTTCTCTAACCCCTAGCCGGTCATGGCTGATGGCAGTTCACACTGAGTCTGCTGCTGCTTGAGGTTTCTTCCTGTTAATAGGGAGTTTTCCTTTCGACTGTTACTACATGCACGCTCAGTATGAGGGATTGCTGCAAAGTCAACAACACAACGCAAGCGACTGTCCACTGTTACTACATGCTCTTTCTAATGTCCAGAGGTTTGACAGATGAGGAGAGAGGATCATGATTATGATCACATTTAATACCTCACACTCTTCTACTCTAACCGATGAAAATTATATTGAATTTTACAAAAAGAAACCATTTTTGCAGCAGGATTTAACTGAGTTGAGGAATGAATATAACAGTTCATTCTGTCTCATCTTTGAGAATTTGTAGAGCAAGAAACAGGAGAGCGTATTAGACAACTAGATTGCATTTCGTGAAATACTTCCCTGTAGAGTAATTCACTGCAAACCTCCTCTAGTGCCGTAGTTGAAGAACAAAGTTTTGGATGTTTTACAACTATATTGTAATTGCAGAGTGAGTTGTTTATTTTAAAATTGAGCTTTTATAATTTGGTAATATTATGTTCTAGCTGAGTGAGCTCCTGAAAGCTGCAGTGCTTACATTATATTCATTTACTTTCAAGCAACTTTATTCCACAATGTAGAAGAGGAAAATAAACAGGTAATAACAGAATGAACATTTTAAAATAAGTAGTGAAAACAACTCTGTAATTGTGCAGTAATTGTGCTGCCATGATACAAAAACATCCTAAATTACAAATCTTAAACTTCTAAAATGCAGATTTAAAGGTGATATAAAATATATTCAAGAATATACATTGAAATCAGCTGGTCTTATATTTTGCCTAAAAAAATGTAATTAATTTGTTTTAATTGGAAAGTTATATATTTCAGAGTAGTGTTAAAATATATTTTTATTTATTTTTTACCAGGAAACACTTGTATAGTTTTCAAGACACATATGCACCAGGGCCAGAAAGGGATTGAGTCCCAGTTACTATTTCATTTCATGCCAATACTACACTACACCCAAAATTTAGAGGGGAAATGATGACCAGGAAATTCATTTTTGTTTCTGTGCTCCATTTAACATCTGTGAATAAGTGCTAATTTTGACAGTTGAATTGGCTGCTCTTCTTCCTTTGTGAGAGATCACTTTGCCCCTACAAATCATATTTTGTTAATGAAAACTACTGGGGTGGATCGGATATTTATGTCCAACCCTGAAATAATAATTAAGGCTCCTGTTTTGTCATATTGCCTTAGTAATTATTCCTGTATATTTCATGTAAGGACAATTAGGATCTCAAGATCAAATCTTAAATGGATCAAATTAGAATAATGCCAAACATCTAATGGGATTTTTTTTGTCTCATAGACCTTACAAATATTCAATGTTCATCGTTACATTTTTTCATTTATTTTTGGAAGGTCATATATTTATGAGGTCAACGTTTAAAAACTAACTTAATTGCTTTAAATAGTAATATAATTACTATATATACTGCATATTTGAAAGGTACTATTTACAAGATTATAAATTAAATTAACTTCTGAGTATTACACTCTGAACCTCCAAGGTGGACTTTCTTACGGGTACATGTGCTGTAAAACTACATCAAGATTGTCTTAGAAAATGCAGCTAAATAGTGTTCTTCTATCGATAAAGATATTTGCATCAAATTTAAGGAGTTTCTACGTATCCCTTATGTCAGACAATTATGTCTGACATAAGGGTAACAATAGTCATAAAACATGTTGCAGAAGTAGAATTACCTGTACTATTTAACTGAATTAAAATGGCAAAAAACAACAACTCAATAAACCCAACAACAACATCCTTACACCTTGTACACCTTCTAAAAAGAGTGTCATTTTAGTCGTTGGGCATGGAGTCAATTCATTTTGTCACACCTTTATTAAAAGATGCATTAAGAATTTGATTATTTTCTGGTCCTCTTGATTTTATCGGGATTCCCAGGGCTAGGGAAGAAAAGGCAGACAGAACAAAGGGATAATTCAATTCATTTCAATTCAATTTTATTTTATTTATATAGTGCCAATTCATGAAATATGTCATCCCAAGGCACTTTACAAAATCAAAATCAATCAGATTATACAGATTGGGTCAGATTATACAGATTGGTCAAAAAAAAAAATCCTATATAAGGGAACCAGTTGATTGCATCAAAGTCTTGACAAGCAGCATTCACTCCTGGAGAAGCGTAGAGTCACAGGGAGAGCCGTCTGCATTGTCCATGGCTTTGCAGCAATCCCTCATACTGAGCAAGCATGAAGCGACAGTGGAAAGAAAAACTCCTCTTTAACAGGAAGGAAAACCTCCAGCAGAACCGGGCTCGGTATGAACGGTCATCTGCCTCGACCGACTGGGGGTTAGAGAAGACAGAGCAGAGACACAACAAGAGAGACAAACTAGCATAAGGTTCATAAGGATAAGGTTCACCAATAATTGTATTCACCACAATGATACACGAATAAATCGGAAATTAATTTACTTCAGTCCCTTGTCGCTTTCAGAGGGGACAAAACACAAAATATAGGCTAAAAATGTTATGTATTCTTTAGGTCTGTCAAATACAGCGAAAAAAAGCATTTATCCACTTAAATGTTGCTACAATACTTTTTTGTAACAAATATCTCTGATCTCGGGTAAAACTGAATGCATTTTTCAAATGCTGATTGCACTAATTAAGAGGAAAAAAAGCTTTCCAAAAAAACTGACCTTATGTAAAAAAAAGTAATTGCTCTCTTAAACCCAAAAGGTGGTTGTGGCAGCCTTGGAGGCAACACTTGCCATTGACCATTTATAATAACTAATGATTAGTGTTTTACAATGACACTGAGCTTGTGTTTTTATGCAAATCCGATTTTAAATTAATGGAAAATAGTATTGTTTTACCGTGTTTTAGTCTAAAATGTATTATTTTAAAATCAGTATATTATTATAGTTATGCATATTCAAAACAAAACTAAATTCCAAAGTTTTAAACATGCCACTTACAGCATTATGATTGACTGTTGGCCCCCATAACCACGACCTTGCTCCAGATGATGAAACAGGCTAGGTCCAGCTCAGTTAGTGGTAAGAAAGAATCAGTTTTCCAAGGCCAGAGCTTGCAGCTCTGGAAACAGAACAAATGTCAAACCAGCACTAGCGCTAGTTTACGGTTGGAACCTGTTTCGTGGAAAAAGGAGCCATTATGGTTCGCTGGAGTCCCAAAGTCTGAAAAATTGCTTTGTTACTCCCATCCAGACTGATGAAAGTCATATACTTTGTGTTTCCTCTGTTCTTGAAATTCCTGAGAACAGTGGTACGTTTTGAGATCTCATAGCCCATCTGATGTTGTTAGGTTCTTTTTCATTTTTAAACTCTTATGGTCGGGCAGTAATTTGGCCTAGCTGTGGCTAGTAATATTGAACTCACCAGTTGTCAGGATTTGTCAAGATGAACCCAAACACACACACACACACACCACACACGGAGCTTAACTTGTGAGGTTTATTGAAGACAGATGATTTGTGGATGATGAGGACCAGAGTCCTAACTGGAATGGAGCAGGTGGTTGTGATGGCAGGAGCAGGCAGACAGGAGGTGGCTGGAGGACCGCGGGTGAGCCCAGGGGCGAAACCCAAGGCTTGCAGGTGAGCTTCGGGACGGGACCCGAGCGGAGCTTGGCTGGAGAGTTCGGGACGGGACCAGAGCAGGGCTTGGAGTGGAATCCAAGGAGCCAAGGGAGGAGTGCGGTCAGGAAACAGTCTCTTATCTTGATGAGGGAGGATGAGAGACGCTTGTGTCAGACAATGAGACGGACCGGCGGTGAAGAGGAGACTGAGGAGGGTTTAAATGGAGAGGCTGGCAGGTGGATTCAGTCCGAGATGATTAGAGCTAGACAGGTGTAGATGATCAGGCTGAGTGGAGATCGAGGTGGGCTGAGGAGGAAGGTGCTGGAAACCTCCAGAGTCAGGTAGGTCATGACACCAGTTAATTCATGATTTAACAAAAAGAGTGACTACTTTTTTAATTGGATGGTAACTGGAAAGCAAAGAAAGAAGAGAAAAAAGAAAGAGCACAACCAGTAAATTACCTAGGTTCGAGAGGCAAACCTGAGGCAGCAGTATCGAGTGCTGATAGCATCTGTTTATGATGTACCTGCTGAATCACTGAACCCGCCAGCACCCACTGTTACTTTTTCATACAAGGCCAGACTGGTTTGGGTAAATTTTTCTCTTAGTGACTAAAACATGTTTTAATAATTGCATTTTTTATTTCCTTAAGTTATTTGTCTGACATTAAAATGTTTTGTAAAGAGTGATAAAACAGGAACACAAACAAACAAAACCTAAAAACCTTGTGGCAATTTTTCCCCCCCAGCATTGTAACATTAAGTTGGGATCAAATAAATCATGCATAGCACTTTGCAAGCCTTCCTAAACACTGACTGGGTGATGGGTAAGGTTTGACCCCTAACAGTTTCCCTCAAGGTGAACATGCCCTCCCCAATATGTTCACCCAGTAGTCCCATATATCAGCACTGACACTGGAAAATTAATGTCAGCGAGATCCATAGCTCAGTAGTCGCACTGATGGCATCTTGTTCAGTGGTCAGACACGGGAAAGATCAGCTAAGTTCATCCTTGCCACAACATTTATATTAAAGAAAAGATTAGAAAAGGCTATCCAGCCTGTGACTGTTCTTGTCAATGATGCTAAACACTGATGATACATTTCCCCATGTTGCTTTATCATTAAGTATTACATATTTTCAACTTTATTTTTAAACATCTCATATATTTTCAAGGTCATTGCTGGAGCTCTTCGATCATCCCTGCATTAGAAATTAACTCAGATGAAAGGTGATGATGATATCTTAGTATTTTGCATTAGAGGAACTTTCAGTGCGAGGTTAGAAAAACCGAAGCAATAATATGCGCAATTCGTGCAGCTCCCACACTCACGCTCCTCCATTCTAATTATGGTACCATTAATGAGACATTACGAATAGGTCTTAGAGAGAAACAATTTATCATGTTACATGATGGGTTGCAAACACGGTGAAGCGATTAAAAGCTAATGTTTTGTTAATGATCATTCCCACTCAAGAATCCAGCAGAATTGTGTGTTCCGCACAGTTGTCCATTTTGGACAGTTATTCAAATGAGAACAATATTTCAAAGGTTTTGATGTCCATCTTATTTATTTACCTAAGATTATTTATTAATTTATAGTTTGCACATAGTGATGTGAAATCTGTCCATTTTGCCAACTTGTATTAATAAATTTTTCGTAGTGTATGGCAGGACTCTTAGTAGTAATCCTATTGATAGAATATGATCCATACATATGTTTTTATTGTCATAAAAAGCATCTTCTCTACTTTTGTATAATTTAGAAATCACAAGACTGACATTTCTTTACACACTCCAGCTAAGGGGTCGTTCCAAATGTTCAGCCTTTTCACAGTGGGGGTGGGGTGGGGTTGTGGCGTTGTGTACGCTTAAATTATGACTTATTAAAAACGGAGCGTATTTTAGCACATCTTACTGTTCCCCCACAACAAACTTAATAGGCAGAGCTGAAACACATGACACTCCTCACACAAAGAAATAAAGCCCACATGTGCTGTGAGTGATACGTTACCTGCTCTGTCCGTTCAGAACGCAGCCTAATCTCCACCTTTTGTGGAGCGGCTTTGGCCGTTTTCCGAACTCCTGTTCCCAATATGATGCATGCTGGAATGAAAAAGAGTATGTTTTGTACACTTGTGAAAATGATGAGAATTGTGAGGTTACAAGGTTAAAACTGAATAGTTTTGCTCATACTGAAATAACTGAAAACAAATTATACTTGGTTAAGAGATCATCCAAGCAGTTCCTGCACAGCAGGATACTGGTTAAAGTTGAAAGAAACAACATGCCAAAGTAGCAGCAAAAAATATTGTATACTAATATAAAATAGGCTTTTATTGCATTTATTGCATTCATATTCAGCCACTCTGGACCACTTTTGGTGATATGTAGAGACTGATTTTTGCCCATTCTTCTTTTCCAAATAACTTGGATATAGTCAGGTCTGACAGAGAGCTTTGCCACAATGTTTCATTGAACACGGGTCTTAATTGTGATCTGAAAAAATATTCTAAAATTCCTCATATGAATACACAATTTACTTGAGCTAGTATACATTATACAACTGTCTGGATTATAAAACAAATTCTGAATAAATCAAAGTGTTTGCTCCAAGATTTTGTTTGATTTTAAAATGGGTTTTCATCGCCCAATCATTCCATCCTGAACAAAAAACAGTTCAGTTGTCCATTTAAAAGCCCTAAATTAATGATATTCATGCCCATGATTGATGTATATAAACATTTTCCAGGCATGATGGAAGTAAGCTTCTACACTGAACGTTTTTGAGATAATCATATACCATGAGGGCTTTACAATATGATAAAATATGGTCATGAAAGGCTACAATAAACAGCTGCCCCAGGGGCCTATGCAAATAGT
Source organism: Fundulus heteroclitus (assembly GCF_011125445.2). Taxonomy (NCBI): domain Eukaryota; kingdom Metazoa; phylum Chordata; class Actinopteri; order Cyprinodontiformes; family Fundulidae; genus Fundulus; species Fundulus heteroclitus. The sequence goes on from NC_046368.1 coordinate 17,294,943, forward strand.
GAGAAAACTGTAGTTCTTGTTCAATGTTTTCAGTATCACTGACTCATCTCGAAACTTTACCTCATCTGTAGTAAGATGGGGTATTAGATAAGTAAACACATGTAAGAGCAGCACCTCCTACCAAATCAGTTGAAAGCATTATCTTGGGAGATATCTCAGCATAACTAAATGCTTATGTGGCCTCTGCCGATTGCCTAAAAGTTTATTTTAAAAATATCAATAGTTACTGGACTATAAAACAGTCCTTCCCTATGTGTTTTGTGTAAAAGAGTATTTCTGTGTGTGTGTGTGTGTGTGTGTGTGTGTGTGTGTGTGTGTGTGTGTGTGTGTGTGTGCGTGTGTGCATTTCAACTCAGTATCACCATTTGTCCCCTTCCCATCACTTTAAAATGTGCTCACCAGTCAGCTGCTTCAACATGAATCAATAAGGTGTCCACGACTGATTAACATTAACCCATTGAAATGAAATGTGTGGCCTGATTACTGATGACTAGCCCCTCAAACTGACATACATTATGTTCTGTAAGAAACAAATATGTGGCATGCTTAGGAAAGGAGGCAGAATAGGCAACATTCCAGCCTGCAGTAACCTTGATGACACCCTTCATTACTATGTGCAGGCTGACATCCTGACAACAGCATGCAGCACCAGATGGAGGGGAGGGACACAGCACCATTCTCTACCTCTGCTGGGCCTTACTAGATTGGCATCTGGAAGGAAGCTTGAAAGGTAAAGAAAAGAAGAGGACAGCAGTCTCTTTCATGCACAGCTTGACCAACACTGCTCTGGCTCAGCTCTGCAAGGCTGCCCTAGTCCTTGTGCTTCCACAGCAGGGCACCTAAACTTTGGCTTAACCTTGCCATATGAAAAACTCCTTCTACTCTTTATGGATTAGTAGAACTATCCCCCAAAGTCCTGTGCAGTTTAAGAACCCCCCACAGAAACATAAATGTATTCAAGCTCCATTCATTTAAATACTAGATCAGGACACACATTTAGTTTTGCTTTTTTGATAGTATACTATTAAAATGTATTTGAATTATCTAACGATACAAAAATGCTGCTGAACAGTCCCAGCGGGGTTAAAAAAATACAGTAGTTGTAGACTGATCAAAGATGGCATTGCCAGCAAGTCCCCTTTAAGGACATTGGCAGTTAGCACAGGGCCGCCCAGCCTCTTTGTCTTTCTGGCAGCCCTTTGATGAGAGCCCCTCGGGTGATTCACTCTTACTTACAGACGTGCACAGGGCTGTTAAGAATTGGATCAAAACAGATTGAGCAGAGGTTGAATGCTCAGCAAGGAAGAGAGGAGCGGGGGATTAAAAATTGGAGATAGATGGAGAGGATAGTGACGTAGTTTGTTTAAAAAAAAAAGAAAGAAATGGAGCATGGGACAGGAATAGGGTGACTGAAAATATTGATATACCAAGTTCCATTTAGCAGTTTATTCTTGTCATAGAAAAGACAAAGGGTGTCTGTATTTGATGGCCTTTTTGTCCTTGGGTGGCTAACATGGAGTATGCAATTAACTTGTCAATTTGGGCCGTGACTCAGTCATGCTCATTTCTGTATGGTCACACATCAGATATAAATGTAGATGAAGTCCTGCCCTACTTTAACCCAGTCCTAACAGTTTTATATGCACTTCACCAGTCTATATTATTGAGTACTCACTGCGTGCAGTTTATTTATGGGGCTTGGTGTCATGACTTTAGACATGAATCTGTAAATCTGTGGTTTTACATTAAAAATAATTTAAACTTTTCTCTCGGTCTGCTTTATGATAATATTCTAATATAGTTTGTATGTCGGGACGGACCGATTTTAATAATTTTTTTCTCTGAAGTTAAGAGAATTTTTGAAGGCCTAAACATACATTGAAAACTCACAAACTTTTGCACAAAATTCTGGCTCTTTTAAAGTACTTCTTGATTCTGAGATCGACCAACTCGGAAATACATGCATTAGAGACCATATTTTCAAAAAATGGAGCATTAAGATCGTGATTGCGCGGTTAAAAGTGTTTTTAAGGACTTAAAATAGTCCCTCGGCGACCGCTTGGCTGAAAATCCACAATTTGGGTCGATGACGTAGTTTGTGGGCGTTGCCCAGGCTACGCTACAGAAAGTTCATTGAAGTACACCATGAGAAGTTCAGATGGCGATTTACAAAGTGATGATTTTAACACGAAAGACAGGGCAAGCGTCTGTTACGACTCGGGTAAGTCTGAGAAAAACATTTTAGGAAAATAAACGGAATGGTTTGCTAATGTATAATTGGAATTGGTGCTCATAATCGCGGTCATGGCTGACCGTTCGGATGTAAACACATTAACAACTCGTTGAAGCTCGATTGTCTGGCATCGTTCACTACCTCTTAGCACAGCAGCGCCGTGCAGAGACGTAGTGTAGAGAGCATGTCGCTTCTCAGCAGGCTGCTGTGATGACGGCGAGATTTCTCCGCTTCACTGCGCGTTGAATGAGGAGGAGAGGAGAGAATATGAACATTTCAGCAGCCTGAAGACAGCGTTTATTTATTTTTATTTTACAATTTTGTAAACAACAGCTGCCGATTAAACTGAATGTTACAATCTTGACATGATTTTATGAGTTGTTTTACCGAGAAACCGATCAGAAGCGCTGTGAATCCCCGCCTCTCTGGCTGCAGCTCCCGACACAGAGGGGAACAGATTTTCACAGGGGAACTGAATTTCGCACAACACCGGGACTTTTTGGGTTCGGAAATGTGTGTAAAGAGACATTATCCTTGTTGATATTTGACCAACCATAAGCCACACACTTTTTAGCCATGTTTAATCTGTCTATTTGTCTTTGAGAAAGCGAGTTTGCAACCAGGAAGTATCTTGTTACCATGTCAACAGATCAACGCCTATCCATGAATTACGTCATCGGTCATGCAACATTTTTTTATGAGCCTTGAGCTAAAAAGCCTTAAAAATCCACTTTTTCATTTATTTATTTTTTTTTCCTCAGGTCATAATAATATGTGAACTTTCTAACATTTAGCAACTTCTATGATCTCAGAATCAAGAGGTACTTTAAATATTTCCATGGAATTAAAAAGCAACGAGGCCACATGGCTTTACAATGCCGCTGGAGTAGAGGTAGAGAGAGTCATGGCTTATCATGCATCTTGTTTTGGTCTACAGACAGTGCTCAACAGCCCACCTAGTGGTGACATTTCGTTATTGCTCTTTTAAGGTATTGGGGATTAAAAGTCTTAATCTAAATGGTAAATTTTTGAGCATGTGTCCGTGATTTAAAACTCTGTAATTTTCACATGGAAAGGCATGATTATATCAAACTGTGTGCTTGAATAATTTCAATTGACCAACAATACAATGTGGTCAACAATACAATGTCTAATCCCCCCCCCCCCCCATGAGAACAGAAACGAAAGTTACTTCTGTAACTACGGTTCTATGAATCCCGGATGACTGCCAGAGGTGGTGCTTAAAGCACTGAATGATCATCATTGCACATGCACAGGTCAAGACCTAATGTCAATGAAGTCACGTGTGACCCCCGGAGATACCAGTGAGTCTATATAATCACTTGACACTGGTAGTTCAGTCGCTTTTCATCTTCTTGCATGCAGGTTTGCACGATTATACAGAGGGACCAAGTGCTCTGGCAGTCATCAGGGATTCATAGAACCATAGTTACAGCTGTAACTTTCATTCTCGAGGTTTTACAAACCAGAAAAAGAACAACGAAAGCAATTCCCACCTTACTGAGATAAAGAAGGAGGCTGCATAAGAATCCCCTCCAATGCATGTGGTTAAGCCATGTTAACCTTGTAAAATCTCATACAAGTGTCAGGAGAAGACCAATAGGAAGCAGCATAAATAGCCTCAAAAGGTACCCCGTGCATCACCAGCCAAGAGGAACTAAGGCCCACGAGTGGAATGACACTGCATCCACACAGGTGGCCATTGGCTTTGTAAAACATAGGGCATTCCCATCACATCCACCACCCAGCACACAATATTTTTTTAAAGGGCCAGAACTTTATGGGGAACAGCAAAGCAAACAGAGAACAGTTCACAGAAGCAGATGCTCTAATGTATGTCTCCAGGTAGGGCACAGAGTTCACCAGCACTCCCAAGGCGAGTATAGAGTGGCACATAGATGAGGGCAAGGGTTCAAAGGGAGAAGACTGCAGGGCAGCTAGCACCAAAGACAGATCCCACACAGGTAGCAAAGGTCGAGTGGGAGGATGCAACCGACAGGCACCCCTCAGGAACAATGATACATCCCTGTATGAAACCCACGGTTTCTCCATCAGTTTGCAGCTATATCTTGCTGGCATGTGCCAGCAAGATATAGCTGCAACATACATTTTAAGCGTGGATGGGAACTGACACCGGTAAAGACGCTCTTGGAGCAATTCCAGAACATCTGGAATGGGGTAACGAACAACATACAAATACTGCAACAAGCTACAAATACCTTCCACCGACTAGCATACAGCTGACGCATGGAGATGCCCCTGGCACTGTTTATTGTATGGCCGACCCAGGTCACATATAGCACAAAGGTTACACTGGCCCCTGCAGCAGCCAAACCCAAAGTGGAAGGCACCTGGGGTTGGGGTACAGGAACATTCCCCCCAGTTGATACAAAAGGTCCCCCCTCGGGGGAAGAGTCACGGGAGAGCTGCACCAGAGCCTGTGCAGCAGTGGAAACCAGGTCCTCCCAAGCCAGAAAGCAAGCTGTGCCCATCCAGAAAGACCCTCTGGAGCATCAGACCCACCAGAGGCGATGGGGAAACACATTCAGGAGACAATGGGGCAAGTCGTGGCCCCAATGCAGACTGACCCAAGGGACTGGTGCTCTCTCCCAGAGAAAACCATATGCTGCAGTGCATTGTCTCCTGGGAGGCAAACAGATCTAGATCTGCCCTGCCATAGTTTGCCCAAATGGTCTCCACCACCTCAGAATGGAGTCTCCATTCTCATGGCCGCAGTGGACCCCGGGATAGAAAATCTGCCGCTCTGTTCTGCACCCCCGGAACATGGCATGCCCGTTGACTGGTAAAGCATGAAAGCACCCACAGAGACAGCCCTCTGGACAGCTGTAACAACATCGATGACCAGGTCCTCACCCTGGTGGTTGATAAGGATCACCACCAATGTGTTGTCCAACCGGAAAAAGACATGTCTTCACTTAGACCTGTAAGGAATCGATGCAATGCCAATTGCACAGCACTCAACTCTAGGGCATTGATGTGCTCTCCCTGCTGATGGCTAGACCATATCCCCTGCACAACCTGTCCTTGCCAGGACTCACCCAACCCGTGACTGATGAGTTGGCGAAAACCACCTCCCTCTGAGGCTGTAGTGAACCCAGTTGAACCCTGTTCAACTGTGTGGACTGATGGGACACTGAAAATCTCAGGCACCTGTGTGAGGGCCGCACCAGGTCCAGCCTGAGTGTGTTGAGCCACATCTGGAGAAGGGGCAGAGACAACAACCCCAGAGGAACCACTGTAGAGGCAACAATCAGCATGCCCTACAGGCAGAGGTATGCAAGCAGAGGGGGAGCCCTGCCAGGCAGGAACCTGGGCAGCAACTGGGAGATCCCAGCAACACACTGAGGCAAGGGGCAAGCAGTCACAGTCTTTGAATCCAGGACCACCCCATGGAAAACCATCACCTGAGATGGAAACAAGGTGTTCTTCTCTTGGTTCACCGGAAGGCACAACCGCTACATTTTACTAAAAATAAGTAAAATGTTCTTAAAGTTAGTGTATTTGTCCTTGATTTGAGCTGGTAAATAAGATGATCTGCCAATGGAATGAGTATTTTGACCCCTAAAATAAGATAATTAGACATCCTGCACTTGAAATAAGATGATGGAGATGAGTTGTTCCTATTTTAAGTGCAAAAATCTTATTCCATTGGCAAATCATCTTATTTTTGTGCTCAAATCAAGGACAAATACACTAATTTTAAAGAACATTTTACTTATTTTTAGTTCCGTTTTTGCAGTGTAGAGGTGACCAAGAAGCAGACATATGTCAGCCAGGGGCACAGACCAGCCCCTGAGCCTGCAGAGGAGAGAAAGCCACCGCCATGCATCGGATGAACACCCAAGGAGACCAAGGGAAGCACCGTGAACTGAAAATGCCTGCCCTGAAAGGTGAAGCGGAGAAACTGCCAATGGCGTATGGCTATGGGCTCATGGAAATAAGCCTCTCGACCGAAGTTCTGCCACAGAACATCTGTGATCCTCAGCATGCAGAAGAGAAGGACCTTTAAAAATATATTGAGACCCCTCAGGTCCAAAATGGGGATAGCATAGAGACCACTCATATATTGGGAATGAGGGCGGCCCAGTAAGCGTGTTGGCTTGGAGTAAAGTGTCCCATGCACGAACCCCCCCCCCCCCCACCCCCGCCGATTTGTGTTGAATGAGTGTAATGTGACAAAACAGCTTTAATTCTCCATCAAAAAACTCTCATATCCCTCATGCATTGACTTTTTCAGCAATTGTCTGCCGTCAACTTGCTTTTTCCACAGCAACAGCATTGTTTATTATCGTTTAATATTCTCCATATGCCTTCATTAAAGATTTCTAATTCCAGTCGTGGGAAGTGCACACTTCCAGGCTTCTTTCCTGCCGTTGTTATGGTGAATCACGTTATCTGTGATCCATTGATGAGGGCTTATTTTATGCTCATGCTCACATTCAACTCATGGTTGATTGTACGCTGTGTTTAGTTACCTGATTGATATTGCATGTTCTGAAACCGAAAACGCTGAGTATGACAGAGTGAGGTAGAACAACTAGCAGCTTTCTACTCAGGGTAGATCAGCCAATTTTTCTGAAATGGGGCCCAGAACAAAGATGCACACCGCAACCTGCCCAACTATAAGCGTTTGCCCCACCAGTCAATCAGAGTTGTGCTCCGATCAGCACCTGGAGCTCACAGAGCGGGGCCATAGAACACCATCTCGCCAGAGTTGCAAAATGGTACAAAATAACTTGATTTATTATCATTTTGTTTACAGTTCAGCTTCAATGTTATTTGCTGTGCAGCATAGGTTTGCTGTGAGTGCTGAATCCAGATGTCGTGCGCCTCTGGGCACGCGCACAACTTAGGGATCTTTGTCAGCTGTATTAAATTGAAATTTCAATAAGTTAAGGGACCTTCCATGACAGTCTGTGGAAGTTTAAAATTTAATCTAAAAACAGTTGATAATTTCAAATGGCATTTTCAAAATACTACAGATAGTCTTTAAAAATGCTTCACCACAAAACAAGAAGTGACTTAGTACAACTTCCATCAGGAAGGTCGGACTTTAGCCAAATTTTGAAGAGTTCTCACCAGAGTTAAAATGAGCCACACTAAGGCTAATCTAAAGGCTTGTTTACAGTACCCCTACTAGCACCATGGGGATGTGAGAGGCATGCGTGCTGAGGTGGCATTGAGGTCATACACATGTCCGCGACATAAGCTGAGGTGCAAGGCTGTTCAACGCTGCTTGCAGCTTTAATTTTGTTTGTACCCACTTGTTAACTGTTAAAAGAGTACTCCCCTGTTTCAGTTATCTTTAAAAGTTTAAAATCTTATTTGTATTTCTGTCATCTACACATGTTTAGATCGTTTATTTCCCCCCAATAACTTAACATTTGCCAATTCAATCGACTGTAGTTGTTTAAGGACATTTGTAAAAAAAAAAAAATAAATACGTTACATCTGTCCTGTACAAGGAAAACAGACTTGAATCATTAGAGTAAATGAGGTTTCTTAGCATTTGCCATGTTATTTTACCACTGTATAGATTTTTAAGATGCATAAATGGATTTAATTTTAGCATCATGGAATACAAGGTTATCGATAGGTGCAGTCCAACACACACACAGACTTCATCAACGGCATGGATTTTTGAAGTGACATGTTATGGAAAACCTTTCCCTGGCAGTAGTAATGTACATTCCTGGAACGGAGTCTAATCAGATAAAATCAAGTAGATCAGTAGAATGGCTCCAAAACCAAACTTTGATCCTGTCTTTTAGTAGGTTCATACTGACCATAAAGAATGTTGATATTTTGAATGTGCATGGTTACTTTTTTTAGAATAGCATTTACTGTTTACTGCCTTGACAAATTCTGTTTTCCCTTTTCTGCACAAATGCAAGCATTAAAAAACTGTAGTTGTGTCTCTACACATTTAACAGCATTCTAGAGCCCTTTAATTATGCAGTTTTGTGTCTGTATTCAAGAGCAAGAAAATAGCCAAGACCAGCTATTTCCCATAAATGAAGAGTAAACTCCAGACTCTATACTCTAAGTATTTCTAATGGAGCTAAAATGTATAACTGAATATGGTAGTGACGGTTTGAGACATAGGCAGATGTGGTTGATTGGGCCCTCCTGCTAGCCTTGGGGCATCAAGAGCACTTGAATTTTAACTGGGTAGGTTTACAAATGAAAGAATTGTGTACATTACATATTTTAATGCTAATTTAATATTTCTGCTGCATTTCTGTAGCTGACCAGCAGAAGACATTTGGACTAATATGTGTTATATATCGCAGTGGGTGTTGGTAATTTCACAAAATAATAGTATTAGTTGTCAGCTGTTAGATTGAAAAAAAACCTCACCCTCTGTGTGCCCCAATGAGTCTATGGTGCCCCTAGCGTTTGCTTATATTGCCTATAGTCACTCTGGCTTCTAATGTCTGTTAAGGAGCCAATTAATGCACACAATCAACATCCCACACAAGGGCGCTTGTGGTGTATTTTTCCCTAAACTGTTTGTATTATCTTTTTTCCTGTTATAGTGCTAGAGAAAAAAAAACATACTCTTAACTGAAATGGGCTCAGTTGAAAGTATGTCCCACAAAATAAAAGTTAAGGCCACATACAGCTTTGGGCCAGCTATGGTATGTGGCACACATGGAATTAAAAGACCTTGTGCGTAATGTGAAACAGCCTTGACCCTTTCATATACATAGAAATAAATTTGCACTTCCTTTTTTTGCTGTTTGTCCACATTAAGGCATGTCATTTTAACATTATGGTCACCAGCACTGGATCCTGGCCATTATTGCTGCAGCATGAGACACATTTTAGACCAGCTGAATTTAGTGGCAGATGGTAAAACAGTGTGCTCTCCCAAGGGGTGGCATAAAGGAAAAGGGCTGGCCTCTTTGCCTCTGTGACCAGGGTGAGCAATAAAGTTGCTACTTTATGTACATAGAAATTAGAGTTTTTTTTCATGCTTCTTCCTGTGCACTATTGTACGATGAGTCATGTCACATATTAACCAGATGGAACCTCATTTTATATGGAGTTGTACTGTATATCAATGTTGATTACTATGTGGCATATCTAAGTGATATGAGGGTCAGGTGAGTTGAGTGATTGGTGTTGGAGAAATGTCCACAATCAGTAAAACAGTAGGGAAAAATATTGAACAATAAGATGTAAATTGGTAACTGAAAACCTGAAAACCACTTGGGGCGGGGGGGACACTGCATGATTCATTTAAATGCTCCTTTCTACATATTGTGTCCTCTGAATCGGAAGCAGTAACTAAGCCAGAGGTAAAGTATTTGCAGCCAAGCCTGTCAGACACTATTATAAAACTGTGTCTGTTACTAAAGATATTGACAAGCATTTCATCCATCCATCCATCCATCCATCCATCCATCCATCCATCCATCCATCCATCCATTGTCTTCCGCTTATCCGGGGTCAGGTTGCGGGGGCAGCAGCTTCAGTAGGGAGGCCCAGACGTCCCTCTCCCCAGCCACTTGGGCCAGCTCCTCCGGGGGAATCCCAAGGCGTTCCCAAGCCAGCCGAGAAACATAGTATATCCAGCCATTCTACTGTCCTGGGTCTTCCCCTGGGCCTCCTCCCGGTGGGAAGTGCCCGGAACACCTCACCAGGGAGGCATCCTAACCAGATGCCCGAGCCACCTCAACTGGCTCCTCCCGACGTGGAGGAGCAGCGGCTCTACGCTGAGTCCTCCCCGGATGACTGAGCTCCTCACCCTATCTCTAAGGGAGAGCCCAGACACACTATGGAGAAATCTCATTTCGGCCGCTTGTATCCTGGATCTCGTTCTTTCAGTCACGACCCAAAGCTCATGACCATAGATGAGGGGTAGGAACATAGATCGGCCGGTAAATTGAGGTATATGCTTCCAATTGGTAAAATTATCATAAAGCCTGTGATTAATTCCCACTGTTATACTGATGATACATGGTTATATGTATCCATAAATCCTGATGAATCCTATCATTTACTAAGACTACAGGCATGTCTTGATGCCAGCACAAGGTCTAAAGTATGGAGCCAAGAATGTGTCAGTTTATGCACATTTTAAACAAAACCAATTGAATCTAGCATAGTTTTAAAGCCTACACTAAGGTTATCACATTCTGTGTCAAAATGAATGTTGAAATCCCCCACTATAATAACATTGCCAGTGTTTATCACCAAATCAGATAAGAAGTCTGACAACTGATCCAAAAACTCCCCATTGGCGGGAAGGAAAAACCTCTAGCAGAACCAGGCTCAGTCATTTGCCTCGACCGACTGGGGGTTAGAGAAGACAGAGCAGAGACACAACAAGCACAGAAGCACACATTGATCCAGGAATCTGTTCTATATTAGATGGTAATAGCGGGTGATCTGTCTTCCCTGGATGATGTCACAGCTAACAGAACCCCAGACCAGGTGTACCTACTATGAAGAAAAAAGAGAGAGAACAAAAAGTTAAAAGCTGAAATGACGACAAGCAATGCAAAATTAGAGAACAGTAGAGCTCAGTAGAGTGAGAAAAATAGACCCTGATGTCCTCCAGTAGCCTAAGCGTATAGCAGTATAACTATAGAGGTAGCTCAGGGTAACATATGCCACTCTAACTATAAGCTTTGTCAAAACGGAAAGTTTTAAGATTAGTCTTAAAAGTAGACAGGGTGTCTTGCCTTACCCTATAGAATTCATTCTATACACAGTCAACCTGCCAAACTCAACTCCTGCTGATATACTCACCTTCTCCCCTGGATCCTCACCCTCTCAGTCGACAAATAAGCCTACATTCATACTTAAAGAACTCATGACAGATTCCCACGTCATTTCTTGAAAAAAAAAAAAAAAAACGTACCTCTCCTCCTCAGGCTCCTGTTCCCGAGCCTGGGAGAAGTCCACACTTGTCTTGTCTCTTCATTAAATCATTTAAATCTTGTCTGTTGTCCATGGTTGTTGCCTGCACCAAGGTCTCATTGATAGTAATTATAACACACACTCACTCACATACATGAGGGAAGCGGAAGTCTATTCAAGCAGTCTGAGAGGTGGGCTGCAGGGACTAGAATAGGCAGCACAAAGAATAGATTATCAGTCCAGCACAAGGCTAACAAATACCCCATTTCCGTAGTAACAACATTGAGTCCACAAAGGGTCTGTTCGAATCATTTCACTACGGATGGTTTTCATCTACAGCTGAATGTGACGCATATGTGGGTGGATTTGCCGAAGCAAGGCGGCGCTGAGATGCAACAAAATGTTTATATGACACAGTAATCAAACATAGCATGGACATGTAGCTAAGAAGCGAGCAGCTTAGTGTGTATTTTTTATCACACTTACAGTAGGTCACTAAGAGGGCAGAGGTAGTTGACAGAAAAGAGGAAGACCAGGAAGAACTGAGAGAGTTTTGGAGATGAAGAAGAACAAGATAAGGCTTCTGGTAGCCATGGATTGAAGAATAAAGTATTAGCTCCTACCTACATTAACAGTAAGTTAACTAGCATTAACTTACTGGGTAAGTTAATGCTAGTTATAGCTCGCTATGTTGTTCTGTATATACACACGCTGTATATATAGAACAAGTCCTGTAACACTTTGTGCATACAAAGAGTTAAAGCACTGGGATATCATGTAATATATATGCTGTGTGTGTCCCACAGGCTGCTGAGGAACAGGACAGAGCTGTGATGGGTGCTCTGATGCTGAACGATATGAGAAGATTCAGCCCTAATTGCAGCATGTAACATTATCTGAATCTTCCAAATAAAGTTGTGTGACTATACCATGTATACCAAGTGTTGATTTATGTCAGTTATAGATTAAAAAACTTAAGGTTAAATATATCTAATGATGTGGTTACTTAGGTTGCTTTTTGTTTTTTTAACAAAAAACATTATTGTTGCATGCTCAGATACAATGTAGTGTTGCACGCATTAAACAGGGAACTACAATTAAGTAAAGGTTTCTTGAAATTAGTACATTTGTCCTTGATTTGAGCAGCTAAATAACATTATTTGCCAACGAAATGAGTATTTTGACCCCCAAAATAACAATTAAACTTACTGCCCATGAAATAAGATTATGCAGATCAGTGCAAAAATTATTTTCCCTTGGCAGATCATTTAAACTTGTCAGTTAAAATCAAGGACAAATACACTCATTCCAAGAATGATTTGAAGGAATTGTGAACGCACAGAGATACCGTGACGAGATCCTGAGGCCTATTGTTGTGCCATACATCAAAGAACATCACCTCATGTTGCAGCAGGATAATACACGGCCCCATGTTGCAAGGATCTGTACACAATTCTTGGAAGCTGAAAACGTCCCAGTTCTTGCATGGCCGGCATACTCACCGGATATGTCACCTACGGAGCATGTTTGGGATGCTCTGGATTGGTGTGTACGACAGCATATACCAGTTCCTGCCAATATACATCAACTTCATTGAAGAGGAGTGGAGCAACATTCCACAGGTCACAATTGACAACTTGATCAACTCTATGCAAAGGAGATATGTTGCACTGCGTGAGGCAAATGGTGGTTACATCAGATACTTACTGGTTCTCTGAATCCCCAGAACCCCCCCCCCCCCCCCCCCAACAAAACAAAACTGCACCTTTCAGAGTGGGCTTTTATTGTGGGCAGTCTAAGTGGTGTCTAATCAGTATCTTGATATGGCACACCTGTGAGGTAGGAAGGATTATCTCAGCAAAGGAGAGGTGCTCACTATCACAGATTTAGATTGGTTTGTGAACAATATTTGAGGGAAAAGGTGATATTGTGTATGTGGAAAAAGTTTTAGATGTTTGAGTTCATCTCATAAAAAATGGAAGCAAAATCAAAAGTGCTGTGTTTATATTTTTGTTGAGTGTATGTTATATGGTAATAGCGGATGATCTGTCTCCCCAGGCTGATATCACAGTTAACAGAATGCCAGACCAGGTGTATCTAATATGAAGAAAAAAATATACAGAGAACAAAAAGTTAAAAGCTGAAATAACAACAAACAATGTTAATTGGAGAACAGTAGGAGAACTCTGCAGAGTGAGAAAAATAGACCCTCATGTCCTCCAGCAGCCTAAGCCTATACTGGCATAACTACAGAGATAGCTCAGGACAACGTAAGCCACTCTAACTATAAGCTTTGTCGAAAAGGAAAGTTTTAAGCCTAGTCTTAAAAGTAGAGAGGGTATCTGCCTCACGGACCTAAACTGGGAGTTGGTTCCATAGAAGAGGAGGTTGATACCTAAAGGAGCTGCCTCCCATTCTACTTTTAGAGACTCTAGGAACCACCAGTAGACCTGCAGTCTGAGAGCAAAGTGCTCTTTTAGGAATATATGGGTTAATCAGAGCTCTGATATATGATGGAGCTTGATTATTAAGGGTTTCATATGTAAGAAGGAAAATTTTAGTTATATTCTTGGTTTAACAGGAAGCCAATAGAGGGAAGCTAAAATTGAAGACATATGATCCCATTTGTTGATTTTCAACAAAAATATTGCTGCAGCATTTTTGGGTCAGCTGAAGGCTGAACTCGTTTTTCTGCATCACTCCTGGACAGAATATTTCTAATTTTGGCAATATCTGGAAACCTGTTTAATATGGGATTTAAATAACATTTCTTGGTCAAAAATAACACCAAGATTTTTTACTGTATTACCAGAGGCCAATTTAATGCCATCCAGATCAAGTGATTGATTAAGACATTTATTTTTTTAGGACTCTGGTCCTAAGATTACTTCTGTCTTGTCAGAATTTAAAACTAAGGCTGCTAGAAAAACTAAGATTCCCTGCAACTGCATGGACAAGTTCTGTCTAATTGAACACAGCATTCTGGGGCATCTCCACCATTCACAAGTCCTGTCGTCCCTCTTGCTGAGATGTCTGAAGCTTGCCGTTTCTTGGATCAAGACTTATGCCAAGTACTCTTCATGTTCCCTAACCTCCTTATCGTCATGTAACACATGTTCTATGTGTTCTTCACGCTGGGCCCTGTGCAGTGCCTTTTCTTCTGGATCTCACTGAGGATCAAAGAAAGAGTCCTCTTCCTCATCCCTGGAAAGAAGGAGAAAATTGAATGGGATTTAGGGAGACATTTAATAAAAAATAATCTAATGCTGATCATGGACTGTGACAATATAAGTGCTGTGTTTTATGATGAAATTATCAAAGTCTATGTGCCATTTGCACAGTTGTTCAGCCACATTGTGAGCTGCCTTTCTCTTAAGCCGAACAGTTTTTTTCCGGTGTGCACCTCAATGCTTTCATCTGCCTGCTTGCTTAGCCACTGACTCACCTTAACTGTCCATCTGTGGGACAAAAAAGAATATTTTTATTTAAAAAAAAATTAATAAATGTAAAACAAAATTTAAACGGATTCGATAAGAGTAGACCAGTAATGTGCAGAACGGACAGTGCTACACATTATCAATTTGGCAATCTTGGCAGGTTAAACAAGTAATTTATTTAATTTTGCATATTCAGTATATGCAACAAAACATCTTTATACTTTTCTTTTCAGTTATATTTTAATTATGTCTTCCTGCATCCCTTATTGGTAGAGGATCAAATGAAACATCCTTTCACCAGCCTTGTGTCCTGTCTCCATAGCAACTACTACTGTATTTGTCATTTGTTGTCAGTTGTCCCAAGCTCTTCCAGTACCACTTTGGGGTCAACACAAGTCCAAGACACTTACCTTATACAGTAAAGGCACCCTATCATGGGCTATGTGGAAGTATCTCAGCTGCCAGCCCACTACTACATCCACCAGGATTCAGTATGTTGCTTTGGAGTCTATCAAATATACAAACAGCAGTCTGTTACTTAGTGGTATTAATGCTACTTATGCATTTGCAGCTGTAAATAACCCATTCTCATTTTTCAACAAATGAGCATAGGCTGAAGAAAGCTATGGTATATCCATTGTATCTTTTTTGTGTGTCCCTTCTCTGCCTCCTCAGCAGTTGATTATGCAGTGTCTCCTCCTTAGCAAGCCATTTATATTCTTCCATGCATTACAGAAGATTATGCTATTCTCTTCCTAAAACAAAAAAAAAACCTTGCATTGCAATGAATTGAGTCAAAAATAAATGTACTTTTCTTGAAACATGAGAAGCTGCAAAAACATATGCCACTGTTCTTTAGAGTGAACTCACCCAACGAGAATGTTTAATGTATTGTGGGCAGAAATAAGATTACTGGAAGTAAACCTATATATGCATAGGGATAACAGTCAACTCCTACCAGACTAGTTAAAGCTGAGATTTAAAGCAACACCTTCCAGTTGTGAGAGAGCTAACAATGGTTTTAATTTGCTACCTCAAATGTTTTACTTTGCATTACATTAAACAATACACGTTTCCCTTCTACAGCAAGCTTCATCACTGTCAAAACACACCTGAAAGTACAGGGATAGTGATCTTCTCTCAAGCAGGGCTTAGCCACATATTAGTAGTTTTGCTTTTATGCTTGCTAAGCCTGATTGCATTTGCCACAAAGTGCAAATACACAGGCTTATGGCATTAACCATTGCCGTATGACATGAATTACTAGAAATAATTGGTTCAAGTACAGTGATGAGTTTTATATTAAAGGTATACTATGCAACCGGGGTTGATTTTCCAGCGAGGCTCCCCCCAGAGGGCGAAAGTAAAAGTGCACTGTCGTAAAGATGCTCAGCTGTTCTCCTGGTTTGTCCGTCAAGCCAGGCGCGGTTGTTTTGAGCTTAGCAGACAGGCGAACACAACGAATACAAAAGTCGAAAAAACGGCAGTACAAACAATGACTAACACAGTGAAAGTATGAACATGCACACAGAGAGAGAGAAACCATTCCAATGCAGTGTTTCCCCTAGGAATTTGGGACGACCGGCGGAGCGGGGGGAGACAAACTTTGCACCGCTGACCGGCGGAGCGGAGCGGCGCGCATATCGAGTTAGTTTTATTTTTTTATTATTATTTTTTTGGAATGTCGGCGAGGCGGTAGCGTGAGGGAAACCCTACAATGTTACTAACAATCGCATCAGCAGAAACGCGAGGTCCGCGTCAGCCTTGCAGCCTTCTATGTTCACCTGTGTACGACTCCTCTCTCTGTCCAGAGCCCTTTTCCTCTTTCTTGCCTGCTCCAACATGGGCTTTCGCTGTTTTCTCGCTGGTTCCGCCATGATAACTGCACAAATATCGCCACTGCGCTACCAACGAGCCTTTCACTGCGGGCGTGTAGCAGTTCTCGCCGTAAAGCAAGACCGACTCTCACGATGCACACGAGACTACTGAGCCTGTGAATGCGGGCCGTGAGCTCTTGCAATTGCAAGTGCGGTATTTCCCCCATAGACCACCAGGGCGGCCGAGAAAACCTTAGTTCAACCTGAAATGACTCATTTAATCATCCAAAACGGTATGGAACACATTAATTAACTGAAAAATGTTGCATAGTATGCCTTTAAGGGACCATTATTAGATGTAACACTAAAAACTATAGAGAAAATCAAATTTGACATGAAATTAGCACTCTTGTAAATTTATTTGCCACAAAATATTTTTGGAAGTCTGTAAATGTATGAATAGGGGGCAAATTTGCTCTTGTTTTCACACATTTCCTATTTTCCTATCATGATTTCTGTGAACTAACTATGTTTCGTGAAATAACTATAATGTGATGTTCATGAATGACCTGATTCTTTTTACAGGCTCTTAACCATGAACCATTGGACTTGAGTCTAATACCCCGTTTACACTACCCATTTTTAACCGAGCCGAGACCAGTCCGAGCTCGGTAACCAAGATAACTCTCGAGTGTAAACGGTAAGCAGACTGAACTGAACCGAGCTAGTCATAACCGGACCGCGCTAAATGCAGACCAGTTCCAGGTGTGGTCTCTGCCTGTTTTTTTTCTATGCCGGTTATCTGATAACGAAGAGCGCATGAGTAGACCGCGTCATCCCCTTACAGTCAGCTGACTGTCCGCGTTTTTTCCGGTGTGTCTGGCTGCACATCCCGATTCACACTCCATTCAGACAAATTTCAGACATTCATAATAATACTAGCTTCCTTACCATGCCACACAATTTCCAGAGATGATTCTGCTTAGCAGTGTGATGAACCTCAGTGTCTGTCATGGTTTTCTGCGTCTATAAATCCTTATTAGACGTTTGTTTGTCTTATCCACGTCCCAAAAGCCGACTCTGTCCAACCATAACTTCCTGAATGTTACGGGCGCCGCCGTTTTGATTTGCTTTGTCCTGCCTTCAATCCCAGAGAACAGTAGTACCGCAGATCGTCACTAGGCGGTGAGGAGCAACCAAGGAACCGGGATAGCGTGATGTGTAAACAGTCGTCAGAACGAGGCTCGGCTTGGTTAACTGATCCAAGCTCGGACTGGTCTCGGCTCGGATCGGTTTAACCAGGGTAGTGTAAATGGGGCTTAAGTCAATGAGAGCTGTTCTTTGTGTGTTTTTTTTCAGCTTGCTTATAATGCTCCGCATAGACTGCACTCAATACTTTTTGTCTGTTTCATTTTGAATTATATGTATTACTTGGGTGACTAAATATGGAAAAATTAGAGGGGGATTGTGAGGAGCACACTGAGTCCATGCTCATTGCTCTTGTTTTGTTTTCATCATGTTTCATGGTGGCAGACAGTGTATGGAACTGTGTGTGACCTGGTTGCAGAGTCAGAAAAAGGCTCCATCGGAATACCCTTAATAATGGCTTTAAGCTCCTGCTCCTTGCTCCTATTCCTTGACTTTTCACGGGGTCAACAGTAAGAACTCTATCGTAGGAAGGAAAGGAGCTTCGGACTGTGGTGCCGATTTTGGACAGCCTTTAACTCCGTCGTGATTAAGTGATGGAAACGCACATGATTGCAGCCTTTCTGGATGAATCTTTACACTTGATACAAGTGGTAAAGCAAAGTGCAACACACGTACAAATCTAATATTGTTTAAGTCCAGGTAAACAAATAATTTGCACTGACATTTAAAGACACAGCAGCCCTCATTCAGAATAGCAACAATACTGAGACATGAGCACAATTCAGATACAAAATGACAGCAAAAATGACAAAACCACATCGCTGTGTTCTACACCTGCATCATTAAGATACTGCCCTGTTATTTTAGGGCATTCTTTTTTCTTTGAATGTTTGCACACTTTATTTGGTTAATGTTTACCGTTACCATTCTATTTTACACCTCTGTGATAAAATAAAATATCAATCTGACTTAATATAGATGGTTATACTTATTTGTAAATTTGCCAGGTTTCCCAAAATTAATATATTTAACACTGCCAGGTCACCCTTGTAAAAGAGGTTTCAATCGCTATAGGTCTTCAGTCTGGTTAGATAAAGGTTTAGTAAAATAAAAAATTTTAGGGATAAAATTTGTTCCTTTGAAATATGTAGATTTTCAAAAATTAGCAATTTGAACGGCTCTTTTTGATGGCTCTTTGAAGGGAACGGATCCTGAAGATCCAGTTCCCTTCAAAGAGCCATAAGTCATATCACCAGAAATAACCACAGACTAATTACTTGTCTTCAATTCATAATTTGTTTTCCCTAATATTCTTCTCAGTGGCATGCAAAATAAGGCCAAAGGTATTGCCATTGATTAGTGTCACGTGAACTTGGCATCTTTCTACAACAAGGTGAGCATGCCATCCCATTGAATTAATTAATTACCATTTGTCATTTGGGAACCATTTAAATTTGTAAAAATGTGCCTGGGCCAGGCGAGGTTAATTGGGCATTTAGCTCTCAGAGCTCCCCTCAAAACCCAGGAGGAGCTAGTTCCTAAAACAGAAACAGGCTCCTAATAGAGATGGCACAGTGACCCTTGCAATAGAAAACATGAGGTTTCACATCTGATCATACCAGCCTGTTACTTATAAATGCATATGAATCTGTCTTCATATTCTCATTCCATCCTGCATTTCTAGGAAAGTTGGAAGGGCGGAGGGCTGGAGGCGCTACTGACTCTGGTTTTCAGACCGTGGTCATGTTCCATGTGTGTTTGTCTCTGCCTTGACAGAGACAGATGGACTGGGAGCCGCCATATTTACCAGAGGAAGCAGTTTATAGAATATTGTCAGTGGCGAGTGAGCAGTTTCTGAAATACAGATTTCGAGTCACAATCATTAATCTCAACATTGCCTGTCCAAATCAAGCAGGCCAGAGTGCTGGTTTATTTGAGTCTACAAAGAGAGTGTTATGGTAGGATAATATAAGTCCTCTGGAATTAAAAGAAAGCCATCAACAACAACAGCACACGAAAAAGAGAGGAGTAAAACTAACAAAAATTAGAATGCTTCATTGTGTTAATCACATGGTAAAAATAGGATGATAAAACTGTGTTATTGAAATTCCCTTGAAGGTTGTGTGCAAAAAAGTCATTTGAACAGCATTTTACATGAACTTCACTGTGTAGATGCAACTTAGGTTATAATAGTAATAGTAAACAAGATTTATTAAAAGTTTACAAGCAATAACGTTGCTTGTAAAAAGAATTCAGAATTCAGAAGAGTTCAGAATTTTCAACATCTCACAGAGAACAGATGATAACCTGTTATCTAATCTGGCAAGTCAGTTGAGGACATAAGAGAAAACACCTGAAGGTCCAAATGGTATATGCTTTCATGATGTTGGTATGTGAGACGCTTGTACGGGCAACAACTATGGACAACAGAGAAAGCTTTAAAAGGTTTATTGACAAAAGTGAAATAACAAATCTTACTTTCAGGTTCAGAGGAGCAGGCTGGCAGGTTATGCTGAGTAGCATGGGTTGATAATGATAAAAATAACTTTGTGTTATGTTTTCAGGGTAAGATAGAGATAACAGTAGATCATTGGAGGGTAGACATGTAGGTGAGAAATGGTGGTGGAGTGAAAGTGAGTCCAGACAGTAGATCCAGAGGAGTGGTGAGGATATGAGTTCTCCTGTGAAATCCTGCAAAGAGCAGGCAAAGGAGTCCTGGAAAAGACCATAGTCGAGATTCTGGTTTCCCGGAAGGAGGACAACATGAAGTAAGCGAGGGGTGTTGGGTGAGCCAACAACAAGGTAGAAAAAGTCCTTATTACTACTCAGTGAGCTGGAACAATCTGGCATCTGCCTAAGGGGATCCACTCCACCATAAGCCCTCCTTACTGGGCAAATAAGAGCTCCAGCTGTGAGGACTGATCTGTAGGTCACACCCTGCAATTAAAGGAGATAAGGAACTCACACAGACAACCTGATCTATCTATCTATCTATCTATCTATCTATCTATCTATCTATCTATCTATCTATCTATCTATCTATCTATCTATCTATCTATCTATCTATCTATCTGTCTGTCTGTCTGTCTGTCTGTCTGTCTGTCTGTCTGTCTGTCTGTCTGTCTGTCTGTCTGTCTGTCTGTCTGTCTGTCTGTCTGTCTGAATATACTCATGAATATAGTCACAAATATACTTGCTGCCTGGCCGAAAAAAAAAGTCACCACCTGGGTTTAACTAAGAAAATAGGTACAACCCTCCCATTGGATAATTAATGCATGGGCGCTTATGTTTCAACTGGCAACAAGTTATTTAACCCCAACTGATGCAATGAGCTGCTTCTCATTTCTTAAACAACCATCTCGAACGACACATCCTGTGGTCGTGGAAAAGATGTTAGTCTGTTTCAGAAGGTTTTTCAAATCATTAGCATGCATCAAGCAGAAAAAACATCCAAAATTGCAAAAACTACCAAAATTGGGTTAAGAACTGTCCAACACATTATTAAAAACTGGAAAGATATTTGGGACCCATCGTCTTGGAGGAAAATAATTTGTCCAGAAAAAAGTCCTGAATGATCGTGATTGGCGATCACTTAAACGTTTGGTGAAATCAAATTGAAGAAAAACAACATTGGAATTCCGGGTTATGTTTAATAATGAAAGTAAGAGCATTTCCACATGCACAATGTGAAGGGAACTCAAGGGATTACGACTGAACAGCTATGTAGCCTTAAGAAAACCACTAATCAGTGAGACTGGCCGGAAAAATGGCTTCAATTTGTTAGGGAGCATAAAGATTGGACTCTGGAGCAACGGAAGAAGGTCATATGGTGTGATGAGTCCAGGTTTACCCTGTTCCAGAGTTATGGGTGCATCAGGGTCAGAAGAGAGGCAAGGTGAAGTGATGCATCCATCATGCCTACACTGCAAAAAAAGCACTAAAAGTAAGTAAAAGTTTCTTGTAATTAGTGTTTTTCCCTTGATTCGAACAGCTACATAAGACTATTTGCCAATGGAAAAAGGTTTTTGCACTTAAAATAAGAACAAATCATCTCCATCATCTTATTTCAAATGCAGGATATCTAATTATCTTATTTTAGGGGTAGAAATACTAATTCCATTGGCAAATAGTCTTATTTAGTTGCTCAAATCAAGGAAAAATATACTCGTTTCAAGAAAAGGTTACTTACTTTTAGTTCCCTTTTTGCAGTGTCGTGCCTACTGTACAAGCCTGCGGGGCCAGCGCTGTGATCTGGAGTTGCTGCAGTTGGTCAGGTCCAGGTTCAGCAACAATATGTGCTCAAAGAATGAGGTTAGCTGACAATCTGAATATTTCGAATGACCAGGTTAGTCCATCAACAGATTTTTTTCTTCGCTGATGGCATGGACATTTTCCAAGATAACAATGCCAGGATTCAACGGGCCTGAATTGTGAAAGAGTGGTTCAGGGAGCATGAGACGTAAAGGCGTAAACGCTAAAGGCGGTCCAACAATATATTTGCGGGGTTTTTTTGGTGACATTTTTTTGGCCAGACAGTGTATGCACGCACGCACGCACGCACGCACGCACGCACGCACGCACGCACGCACGCACACATATTCTTTCAGTACTTTGAGACCTTGGCTAAAGTCTTTTGTGTGTTTCTGTTAAGTTCCCCATTAGTTGTTTACTTACTGGGTTGCTGTGCTGTCCTATGTTTTGAAACCCTGCTTTGATACATCATTTCATCTTTTCCTTGTACATTTGTCATCCATCTTTCCACCTGAAGGCCACCACAAATAACTCCACATGAACAAAAGCACATGATAATTTAAAAAAGAATCCTGCGTTCCTTTTGTACAAACTACATCAAGGTGTTTCAAGTCATTTCCCTCTGACTCTGAGCTCTATGACAGCATTTCACAGCTGAAATACTTTATTCTCCTTTTTTGTGTGTGTGACTTGTCACAATATTCACTCTGTAGAATACCCTTAACATCAGCACTCACACATTTCTGTCATCCACAACTGTTAACAAGATTCAAGAATAACAACAGCCTTAAGGTGTTTACGGTGTAGTGTCTTCAATTATCAGGAGAGCTACCTGCCAGGTTGTGTCTAATTCCTTGCAAGGCGAGAGTGTACACTAACAAGTGTGTTTATTCCTGTCAGCTGTTTCTCTGCCCAGAGGAAAGCACAAACTTAGGCTCACCTGTTCCCTGTTAATAGGCTTTATTTATTTGACATTTATTTAACTTAGACTGGCTTGTTCCCTACTTATTTATTATTACACAATGTTTCGTTATTCAGGGTGTCTTTTTTCCCTTTTGAATGGAGACTCTGAGCATTGTGATTTTTGTAGAATTAGTTATGTTTATCTGTTTTACTTTTACTGCAGCATATTCCATTCCTGTGAACCATGGTGTTAAAAAAGGGAATCAGAATAAGTTTTAGCAGTATGCATCTTTCAAATACCTACATTAGCTACGGGGAAAACTTACATTAGCTGGGGAAAAATTGAAAGCTCCATGAAAATAATCCACATATCTTCTTATTATTAAACTCTAGATAGTTACAACGACTAATATAAACTATTGTAATCTACAATTATATAACCAGAAACCACAGCTTTTGTAAACCATCTTTCAGACAAACAGCTTTTTCTCTGCAAACCATTAACATGTTTTTTTTTTTTTTAGACTGAGGATTTAAAACTGATTCCAAACTAGCATCTCATCAGATTAGGACTAAAGCAGTCTCTCAAATAAAACCAGTCCTGTAGTAATGATGCCCATGATGGTTTTACAACAGCTGTTCCTAAAACAAAAACAGGCTCCTAAAACAAAAACAAGCTCCAACATTTTGGTAATTTTAAGATTTGTGTTATGTATGTGTGATATATATATATATATATATATATATATATATATATATATATATATATATATATATATATATATATATATATATATATATAGAGAGAGAGAGAGAGAGAGAGAGTGAGAGAGATATAGATAGATAGATAGATAGATAGATAGATAGATAGATAGATAGATAGATAGATAGATAGATAGATAGATAGATAGATAGATAGATAGATAGATAGATAGATAGATAGATAAAATATTGTATCATGCCATGTTGTTTTACTGTCTTTTAAACAGTGTTTTTGCTGTTACATACACATCATGGGACATGCATTGCAAATTAAGAATGGCTTTAAATGTTCGGTTTGTGTTTATGCTTAATGGTTGTTCCTGCAAAGAATAAATAAAGAAACTTGGGGGAAAAGCTATTTGGAAGAAAAAACTGTAATTAATAAGAAAATATTTGACTAGTATACATATTATTTTAAATAGTACTGATGTGTTTTTTTTATTATAAATAATCCTGATTTATTTATGATTATGTTCTACTCAGGCTCACTCAATGCACAGTGCTTCCTTACTTTCACTGAGTGATGTAAAATTTTGTGGAATTTTAATCCCATCTGACACACAGTGCTGA
Organism: Fundulus heteroclitus; assembly: GCF_011125445.2. NCBI lineage: Eukaryota > Metazoa > Chordata > Actinopteri > Cyprinodontiformes > Fundulidae > Fundulus > Fundulus heteroclitus. The sequence goes on from NC_046368.1 coordinate 17,318,978, forward strand.
TGCAAGGACAGCACTTTATGAGAGCTGTCTTCTTGCAGTTTTCCTTAGGCACCAGTCTGTTTTTTTTGTGTGCGTCAACTGCTGTTTGATAATTAACTGGCATCTAAGACTCTTGCTTGAGCTGATGTGGGAGGAGAGGTAGCAGGCTGTGTTGATTCAGATTAGGCATTGCTGTGTACTCATTTTAGTAGTCAGGAAAAGTTTTCCTTTGAAACTTGCTAAAACCATGTCTTATCGGAAAAGTAGGGGATTAGTGTGAAAACTGTTTAATGACCATCATAAAGCCATTCAGAGCATGGGTCTTTTACCTTTTGGCCAATTCAGTTACTCCTACAGTCCTGCAAAGTACTCCTAAGCATGTTTGCTAAGTGATAGTGGCTAAAATGTACTTTAAAGGCATAACTCAAGGTATATTGTACAAAAAAGCACCAGATCACTTTGAAGACAAAAGCTGGAGCCCTTGAAATAAGTTCTGATGGTCTACATTTTGCAGGTGATAGATCACAATGTTCAGATTTTTATTTTCATAAGGTGTTCAGATTTTTTTGTTCTTCACGAGAGGCTGTTGATTTCCCACAGATGAACGCACTGAATGTGAAAGAGGTCTACTGGATGCACTAAAACAAAACAGAAAACACATGTAAAACAAAAAACAACAGAAAAATAAAACCACTGGACTGTACAGGAAAAAGGGAAAACAGTGTACTTAAATAGTCTATCCTGAATTATTTCTTTAGGGACTGGTTCAGCCCTTAAAACTAATCTTTGCTATTTTTTATTCTATAAAATAATCCCTTCACAGTTTTGAAAAGCTTAGATTTATCTCCACACCTTTGACTCATTTTGCTACGGACTTATATTTAAAATAGCTCCATGTTTCCCCACTCTGCATGTATTTTGTCTTCCTTGCAAGTCTCTGTGAGTAAGGCTGGTCTTTTGCTCTGAGAGAGGGAGAGAAGAACCCTTATCACATTTCCCAATTTGCAAATACTGGCTTTCTCTCCTTGACCATTCTTCTAGAGTTTAGAGACTTTGGCATGGTTCTATGACTTTTGATCTGTTCATATTCATACTATTTTTGGGTCTGTTTCACAGCAATGACTTGACACTTGTAGGCCTATAGTTGGATTATTTAACCTTAGTTAAAACTAGATGTATGTACACTGTATCAAACACTAAATAAAATGTGCTCAACCTTTCTTTCACTAACATAAAGTCCGACTGCATTTCTCCTGCTTCAGATGAATTAAGTTTTCAAAAAATAATTTCAGAATAATGAGAAAAATACTGTAGATAATGTATTTTTTTTAACTTTCTTCAAATTAATAAGCTTACATTTACATCCTTATCTGGTAACCACTTCCCTCAAAAGCTTCTCACAATAGTTTGCTGGATTTTTGGCCCATTCCCTCTGATAGAACCAGTGTAACTGTGTCAGGTAATGGCCACTCCAAAACATTGAGATTGTTGTCCTTAAACCATATTGTAACTAGTTTGGAGGCATGCCCGTTTGATTACCTGTAATTTCATCTATGATTTCATTAAATGCTGCTTCAGTTTTTCTACATCATATCTACTTTTGAGGCCAAACACTTTAATTTTACTCTCTAAAACTGAAGGTCTTGCCTGAGTGTATTTGCAAACTGTAATCTGGGTTTTGGATTTGTTGGTTTTGGAGTCATGGCCTCTTAATTTTTCAGTGGCCTTTCAGCCCATGTTGATACAAGCCTCATTTCCGGGGCCACCATGGGCTAGCTACCCATGGTGTCGGGATCCAGCACATGGGGTGTATGGGTCCCAACCAAACTTGGCTACTAAAAATTCTAACAGGAAAACATCCCCAGAGCATGCGAAAGCGGGGGCGGAAGATGGCTCACTGACTGACAACCCGGTAACAAACACAGGAACGGAACAGACTACGAGAATGATGATCAGCATACCTGGGGCTCCGATAGGTACAGCAGGACGCAAACTTCAGAACTGTGTATGTGGCTGGACAAAGGTTACTACCACACGTGGCCTGCAAATACATCAGGGCAAGAGGAAGTGCCTAACTATGGATCGACGGGGAAGTTGCATCGATCACTACTTCTTGAGAAGCAGACTGAGTCAGTCGACTGAAGTTCTACAGCAGGATGCACACCACAGACTGCAGGACATCAACACCCCAGCCCCTGAGGAGGAAGAACAAGGCACTGCAGAGCAACCTGAAACCAGTACATCACGCCCCCCAACAGAGAAGGAGATCTCGGGGAGAAGGCCGTTAGTGTAGTCCACTGTGGAGGGAGGTCAACACTGGTCTCTGCAACATCTTACAAGCGGTCAGAGGCACCACCCTGAAGAAGCTGGAAAGAATGGGTAACCTGATCTATGGCTATGGATCGGAGCAGTTCGGAGTGGTCAAAGGCAAACAATCTACTCCGACAATCTCCACCAAGTCCCGAAGGCAGACGGAGATAGACAGGCTAATGTAGGAGAGGAGGCAGCTGAAGAAGCAGTGGAGGAAAGCCACAGAGGAGGAAAAGGACGGAATAAATGTACTGCAGGAAGAGATCAAGGGCAGGCTTACAACTCTGAGAAGAGCAGAGAATATCTTGAAGAAGCGCAGAAGGAAAGAGCAAGCAAGATTGCTCTTCTACAAATATCCCTTCAAATTTGTGAAGAGTCTCTTCACAAAGGAGAAGAGTGGAAGTCTCTCTATGTCAAAGGCTGTCTTAGAAGAACACATGAAAAGAACATGCAAAGATGAACGACACCAGGAAAAGGTTACACTCCCACTTGACATGCCACCCCTTAACACACCAGAGCACGAGCTGTATATCAGTCCACCCAGGTGGAGTGAAGTAGAAAAAACTGTGCGTAGAGCAAGGGCTGCGTCAGCACCAGGCCCCAATGGAGTTCCATACAGACTCTACAAAAATGCACCAGGTGTCCTTTAATTCCTCTGGAAGCTGATGAAGATTGTTTGGAAAAAGAAGGAGATTCCAACATCCTGGCGGAGAGCTGGAGGGATCCTTATCCGCAAGTAAAAGGGCTCCTCAGAAATAGACCAGTTCCGCCAGATCAGCCTTCTGAATGTCGAGGGGAAAATCTTTTTCAGCGTGGTGGCTCATCGGTTAGCAAGTTACCTGCAAAGAAACCACCTGATTGACACATCAATCCAGAAAGCAGGCATCTCAGGCTTCTCAGGATGTGTGGAGCATGCCAGCATAATCTGGCATTACATCCATCTCGCCAGGAAGGAGGGGACAGATCTCCACGTAGTATTCCTGGACCTTGCAAATGCTTTTGGCTCTGTCCCTCACGACCTCCTGTGGACAGCCTTTGATTACTTCAGAGTCCCATCAGCCCTTTTAGCCCTGGTCAAGGCCTACTTCCAGGACGTCCAGCTCTGTGTCATAACAGCAGAGTACACCACAACATGGCAACATCTGGAAGTGGGAATCATGGCCGGTTGCACCATCTCCCCCCTGGCATTCACCCTGGCCATGGAGGTCATAATACGGGCATCTCGATGGTTGGTAGGCGGACAGCAAATAAGACCTGGGCAAAGGCTGCCCCCAGTCAGGGCTTACATGGATGACCTCACCACACTTACTGTGACCACGGCTTGCACAGCATGGCTACTGGGAAAAATCCAAGAGAACATTGAGCGGGCTCGCATGAAGATCAAGCCAAGCAAGTCCAGAAGCATCTCCATCGTCAAGGGGAGGCTGTCAGACCACTGCTTCGACATTGGTGATAAACCCATTCCAACGGTCACCAAGAAGCCTGTGAAAAGCCTGGGGCGAATATATGATGCCTCCCTCAAAGACAGAGAGCAAGTAGAGCAGCTCAGGAAGGACATAGCCAGTGCCCTAGAGAAAATGGACAGAACCTTGCTTCCTGGCAAGCTCAAGCTCTGGTGTATGCAGTAGGGACTCCACGTCTCCTCTGGCCACTAACCCTCTACGAGGTTCCACTCTCAAAGGTGGAAAAACTGGAGAGGCTGGTCAACGCCTATGCCAGGAAGTGGCTTGGCCTTCCCAGGTGCCTCAGTAGCATTGGGCTTTATGGCAGAGTGTGACGTCCCCCTCCACTTTACGTGGAGGGATCCGTCAGTTATTGTGTTTTGTCCTGAGGCGAAGCAGAGTGGGTGGGACCAGTATTCGCCAGGCCCAGCGCGTCATCGCTATAGAAGCAGCCGCTTCAGCGCGTGGAGAAAAGTGGAGTTGAAGCTGGTTGGAGCGGAGTCGGCTTCTTCACCCAGCTCTGCCCTGCAGAGGTGGCTCTTCCCTTACCCGTCTGGCCACCCTGTCTTTGTTAGGTTTTGCTTGTTTGACCTTTCTTTTCTTTTGCAGGAGTTTTCCGTTCATCACTGGTTTCAGAGATGCCATCGACCACAGGGGGCCACCTGCTTGTCGCTGTTTGGCTCTGTTTATTTGGTTAGGTTGTTCAATAAAGAGCGTGTTCTTTTGTTGAAGGCTGTGTCTCCCTGGATTTTGTTATGGCTCACGAGCCGGGTCGTAACACAGAGGAATGCTGGAACTTCCCATCACTAGCCTGGCAGAGGAGTACAAGTGTGCCAAGGTTAGACTGGAAATGACGCTCCAAGACTCCAGGGACCCACTTGTGTCCCAATCAGCACCCATCTTGGCCACTGGGAGGAAGTGGACCCCGCTAGCTGCTACAGAGCAGGCAAAGGCAGCACTCCAACACTGGGACATTGTGGGACATGTTCAGGAGGGGAGGAGTGGTCTTGACCTTGGCACTCGCAGACCAACTTGGAGCAAGGCCAATCCAGCTCAGAAGCCCAAGCTGGTGGTCCAAGAGGTATGACGGGAAGAGGAAGCAGCAAGGTGCACACAAGCTGTGGCACAGGCGGAGCAAGGGCAGTGGATGGCATGGGAAGGAGTTGAGAAAAGAATGCTCTCCTGGAAAGATCTATGGGAGATGGAGGCATTCAGTGCAAGCTTTACCATCAGAGCTGCTTATGATGTTTTACCGTCACCTACAAACCTAAGCCAATGTTATGGTGACGACCCCACATGCTCCTTGTGCCCAAGCCCAGCAACACTAAAGTACATCTTAGTGGGATGCAAGACCAGCCTTACCCAAGGTTGCTACATCTGGTGACACAACCAGGTTCTCAGAAGTCTTGCAGCAGTGCTGGAAGGCCAGCAGATGAGTGCAAATGCGCTCCCCCCGCCTCCATCCCACCGGTAGCCAACACTTTTTGTTCGAGAGGGTCAAGTCAGCTTCACCATCACCAGTAGGGCTGATATTGGGCAGATGGGCAGAGTACAGAACTGGAAAATGCTGGCAGACCTGGGCAAAAAGCTGTGCTTTCCACTGGAAATTGCATCCACCAACCTGCATCCAGACCTTGTTCTGTGGTCTTCCTAACTCAAGCTGGTGTACATCATTGAGCTCACGGTACCCTGGGAGGGTGCCATAGAGGAAGCCTTTGAGCGGAAGAAGCTGAGATACACCAATCTTGCAGCAGAAGCCCAACAACAAGGATGGAATGTGAAGGTACGCCCGGTGGAAGTAGGTTGCAGGGGATTCATAGCCAGCTCAACATCTAGGCTACTCAGGGAGATGGGGGTGCGAGGGAAGGCCCACAGGCAGGCAATCAAGGACCTCTCCAAGGCTGCTAAAAAGGGGAGCCAGTGGCTGTGAACCAAAAGGAAGGACATGGCCTGGGGCTTAAGTGTGTGATGGTTGATGGGAGTGAACCTTGGAAGCTGGGATTCACTGCTGAACCCTCTGGAGGTGTCGTGGACCTATCAGCGAAACACCCAAGAAGGAGGGCACCCACTTGAGAACCTAAGGGATGCTATCACCCACTTGATGGCCACAGTTTCTTGTCGGTGCCTTAGGTATCTATTGGGATAACACCATCTTGTCCTACTCAACAGATCAATGTGGATGATAACACTCCCTTTCCAGTTTTGGCACACATTTTTACAAGGCATTTTCATTTTGGTCTGCAGCTGATACACACATTTTGTATCAATGTGTCTGTGTCCTTCCTAAACAGGATAATCAATGGGCATACAAATGGTGGTTTTATTTGCATTTACCTGTTTGAATATGGCACCTTCATGCATCTGGAATTTTACTGAAGTATGAATCAGACATTCAGTTTCACAAGTTTCTCCTTGATACCCTTCTGATTATTTTCTATGACCTGACACAAGGAAGCAATTTGTTTAAGGATTTGCCTTAAAAGGTGTTGCCTTAAAATACATCCACAGGAAATGTATCTCAAAGGTTCTAAGTTGTCCTATCAGAAGCTTTAAAACCAATGACATTATTGTGCCAGTACGCATGTTTTTAAGTAATTTCATGCTTATAAAATAACTCTCAGCCTGTTAGGTATTTTCCAGTGAATATCACCCCAGAGAGCTGATATATGGACAATGGTTAAAAGAATGAGTTGAGCATTGGTAGTCTTCTAACAGCACACTATGTACATATATGGAATAAATGATTGACAACCTCCCTTCATGTACAAGAAATTAACAGAAATAAATGCACATCCAGGGAACACCATTATAGAATGTTGTTTTTCTGAATTAATGCTATATTTCAAACAACAAATCCTCTCTACTAGACAAGTGAAACTTAACAAAAACTACTAAGCAAAATCAAGATTAAAGAAACTAAGGAACTATGTACATACAAAAGAACAAAAGAACAAATAAAGATAGTTGAAAGCCATCCTCATAAGAATCATTGAGAGAATCTTGGGTTCATTGCAGATCCAAGTCAGAGAAACAAAGTCTATCCTAAAGAATATGTAATGAGGTTAAATTATCTTAACTAATTTAGAACAACCTTTAGTATGTGTTTAACCCATTCACAATGCAACTCGAAGTTAGATAAAACTGTAATGTTTACCGCAGGTGAAACCGATATTCAACCGGACACAGAGTTACATTTAAAAGGTTTATTGTGATATATACTGCTGCAAGTAGAGGGTGAATGACCAGCGACTGAGACAGGAACCACTTCTCACAATCAGAATGGGAAGGTGAGTGAAGGCTCCTGTTGGCGAGTGGCTTGTGAAGCTCAATGTGGTCCAGAGTCCGATCAGGGCAGCTTCAAGGATCTTACTCTTGTGGCTGGCAGGTAATCAGTGGTCAAAGGACAGGCACAGGGTCAGAACCGTGATGGCAGAGACAGGCAGGATGGTCAAGGGGAATAACCAGAGTCCGGAATCTGACAGCAGATCCAGGGTCAGAGCCAGGTGATCAGGGATCCAGGGAAAATCCAAAGCAGAATCCGGGGGCAGAATCAGGGCCCAGAAACAGGTCAGAGAGCCAGACAGCACAACAATCAGGTCCAACAGGGGTTTGGCTCAGAGAGTTAGAAGGCAGAAACTGGTCAGAAACAGACAGGCAGGATTCAGAACACTGGACTCATTACAGCTTGTAATAATCTGGCATTAGAGGTGCAGGTAGATCTGATGAAGGCTGATGAGAATGGGGCAGAGCTGCACAGGTGTGTCAAATGGTGAATCAGACCAGCACTAGTGCCAATATCATGACAGAAACATTATCTGAGGAAATAATATTTTAAAGAATGATTTACTACAGAAAAATCAATAACCTTTAGGACACTTGATTTTTATTAATATAATTATTTATTCTTTTGGTTAATAATGAAGACTGAAATTGGTAACTTATGGAAGCTAGAATTATTTACCATGGCCATTGGCTTGATGAGTTAATTGTAAGTTACATGAAACACCCTTAAATCAACATTAATATTCCCTATTAATGTTGTCCTTAACATTCTTAGCACTATCGGATGATATTGGAGCTAAACAAAAACAAGCATTATGTTTAAATGGGCTGTAGTTATGTTTACCAGGGTTACTAGCTGGTTATTAATGGAGGGTAATAGTGGCTAATGCTAACGGACATTTGACGCTCACTTAAAAAGATTTTTACTTTGAGGGTATCCAGTTGGAAGCAGTTGGAGCCGGCTGGTGTCACTCCTTGTGAATACCGGCTTGGATGAGTTTTTCTGGATGTCCTTGTGGTCTGCACTCGGGCTGTGGAGGCTGCAGTGTTAGGATCTCTGCACAACAGAGATGTTACCTTAGGGTTTCTGTGAGGGCCTTTCCACAGTTTGCCGAGGGGCAACTTTCAGATCAGCTCTTCTCCTGAAAACCTGAGGAAAGATTACAAACAGCCTATTTCGTGGCAATCGGCTGTTTAGGTTTCAATGTTGAAGAACTGTCCACTCCCTCTACATGCATGCTATGACAAATACTCACGCGGCAAATAGAAACAAGGTATCTAATAAATTACTCCCCAGTAAACTGAATGTGGATATGGAACAAATGCACATAAAAATGCTCCTTAAGTTTAAATTATTCACTGCTCTGTAGACCTAGAGTTTCATGCATTTATAACATCAGTTTCATATTTACTTTCCCAATTCCTGCTTAATCCTTTTCAGGGATTTGGGGGAAACACTGGTACCTCGACTAACAATTAGCCAAGAGGTGGGGCACACACTAGACAATTACCCGGTCCATCACAGGTTCTTCTTTAATTTATGTCTTTGTGTTAATGTTATTAACTGGAAAAACAAGAACTTTGCAGCAGTTGATACAGATACACAAGAGAGTGTGCTTCAAGATTGATTTTGCTTTTATCACTGTTGCAAGCTGACAGCTGTATCTCAAATGCATTCTAATGGATGTGTAGAGTAGAGGGATGTGTTACCTTGTTATATAAGAAACAAAGCAGCAAAACAGCTGTGTAGCTTCACCAAGCACTTTGTGTAAAGGTCAGCTCCCTGATCCAATTTTGTGCCTGCTACTGAATTGGATTTATGGACACAAACTGTTTTAAGATTACACCCTTAAGACATCTGGCTATTAACATAGTTTGATTGGAATCTGTTGATTTATGACAAACAAGGGCCGATAGCTATCATACATCTTAGTTCAAATCAAACCTTAAGTTTTTGGCTTTACTGTATAAATAATCTAACTTAATCACGATTCTAATATGGCTTATTGAATACCTCACATGGCCCTAATATGTACATCTGCTCTTAAGGAAATGTTCCGAATTAGAGCTGATGCTTCACATATGTTGAATTTCAGTAAATTTTTCCTGAATATTCTAAATTATGTTATTTTAGTTTAATTTAAATGACATAAATGTCACCATTCTAACTGAAAGAATAATTTGCACTTGGAAACCTCCTAATCACTCACCATATGTATCATAGTTTGAAGAAGCTTCTTGACCCACATGCAGAAACTCAGGATGTAACAGTAAAATCTAACACATTTATTTGTATATGTAACAAATTGATAATCAGTCAGGTAAGGTAAGCAAGGTAAGTTAAGTTTATTTATATAGCACTCTTCAGTAACAAGATGATTCAAAGTGCTTTACATAACAGAAAAAACATTACAGACATACATAGGAAAAACAAAGGAATAAGCTAAATAAATCCTTGACTAGAATTCTTTCATACATTAACAAACATACAGAAAGACTTAATTGTATCAATTAATAATAATAAATAAGCTAAGTATATTTTTGGGGATTTCTGATCTAAAGTCATGTTGTCCAAATTTTCCAAAGCTATAAATAGAATAACTTCTTTTGTTTCATTGTTTCACTGGAACATGCTTCATCACTAAAAATCCAAAGCTTATTTTTTCTATTATACATTCCTCAAAGCTACAACTTAAGGCCTCTGATCCGACCTTTCTAAACCAAAGCTAAAATGGGAGCTTCATCACTAAAAAAGTCTAAACGAGCTACAGCTTGAGGTCTCTGATCTGACCTTTCTTATACTACAGCTAAAACAGAAAGCAGCATAGTAAAGGAAGGACAGTAGGATAACACCCACTGGTTCAGGAGGTGGATGAGCCTCCGAAGTGGGGAGAAAAGAGTAGAGTGGTGAACTTAGCAGGCCATGGTTGAACAGGTGGAGATGAGCAGAAGAGTGGGAGGTCTTGAGAATTGTTAGTGAACGAAGGCCCGGGGGGTGACAGTTTGTTGGAGGATGGACAGGCAGAGCCCATTAGGAAGCCTTGAAGCTGTCGGTTCAATTCAATTCAATTCAATTAAATTTTATTTATATAGCGCCAATTCATGAAACATGTCATCTCAAGGCACTTCACAAAGTCAAATTCAATCATATTATACAGATTTGGTCAGATTATACAGATTGGTCAAAAAATTCCTTTATAAAGGAACCCAGTTGATTGCATCAAAGTCCCGACAAGCAGCATCCACTCCTGGAGAAGCGTAGAGCCACAGGGAGAGTTGTCTGCATTGTCCATGGCTTTGCAGCAATCCCTCATTGCGGTTGTGGAAGTTAAGATCGATTGAGTTATTACAAGGAGAATTCTTTCCAAAAAAATGTTAAAAAAATAAAACAACTGGTCTTCTTTTCTGAAGCTTAGGATGTTTCACTTCCCATCCAGGAAGCTTTCTCAAGTCAAAATGTCTGGAGTAATGTGGAGTTCCAAGCTTTATAGACCTGCAGGCAAGGCCTCATTGGAGCTTAGATTCACATGCAAATTCACCTGCAACTGCTCGCCCCAACAGGGAGAATTCGTTAGCCAGAATATGATCTGGACAAAAGGAAACCTGGAGACCTTTCATTGAAGAACCTTGAAGCGAGGAGCACAGGAGATAATTAGTCAGGAAAAGACTAGGTGAACACACATGCAGAGCAGGAGGCTAAGGGTGCCATTGAGGTTGACACTCAAGCGTTGAATGACCAAGAGCCAGCTGGTTTTAACACTGGCAGCAAGACTGAATGGGCCGCAGGTAGACAGGGTGTTTGCCTCACAGACTAAAACTGGGAGTTGGTTCCACAGGAAACAAGCCTGATAACTTAAAGATCATCCTCCCATTTTACTTTTAGAAATTCCAGGAACTACCAATAAACCTGTAGTCTGAGAACAAAGGAGGTTTGTCAGCAAAGTATAAAAAAAAATCTGATGTTTAATGGAGCTTGATTATTAAGGGCTTTATATGTGAGAAGGAGAATTTTAAATTATATTCTGGATTTAAGAGGGAGTCAATGAAGGAAACCTAAAACAGGAAAAAGATGATATTTAAACATTTTGTATTAGCTAAACACTTAACCACCTTATGTAGAATTCTTGACAGTAAAGAATTACAAGAGTTCAGCGTTGAAGTAACAAATGCATAAACTAGTTTTTCAGTTTGACATCTGGAGAGGATATTTCTTATTTTGGGAATGTTGTTTTCCTTTTGTTTGCATGACACAAATGTGGTCTTAAATGACATTACCCACATGAATACAAAGGTGTACCTGTTGCAAAGGAAGAGTCCATCTCCATCTTCTTTAAAGGTGCCATGACATCACTGTATAAATAATTTCATATAGTTGATATTGCTTCATATGTAAATTCTCCAAATAATTTCATAAAAAAATAACGTCCTCTAGTTGTTTGATCAGGCCAAATGTCCCTCCTCAGTAAAAGGGTAGGTTGTGGTAATATGCAGCTCTACCAAATTTACTTCACTCTGATTGTCTATAACCATATTTGGAAAACCAGTCAAACACAGCCCCCGCGGTGCAACACTCAAATCAATATTATGGTTTTATGGCTGGTTTAAGTGTTTGTGTTGCAGAATGTCGGACAGGCGAGGCCAAGCTGATCAAAGGTTTTAAACTGGTGGTGCAATTCACCACAGTAGGACTGAAATACAAAGCTGCATTGTCCGCAGTGCGGCAGGTAGCTTGCCGAGGATGCAACACAGGAATATGCAACTTAAGACGGTTTGCTTGATGATGTGCTCTGATTGGAGAATATGAATTATGTAGAAAGACAACCTACGTGGAAAGACAACCCTTTTTCTGATCTGACCATTTTTGGGAATAGCAATAAAGCTGACTGCCCCTGAGCAGGTCCTTTGGTATTCAGTTTTGACATTCACACGGCCTCATCAGTGCACAACAGATCATATACCCCCAAAACCTCAGAAGAATTACATTTGTTGTCATGGCTCCTGTAACAAGCAATATATGCAAAAATGTAGATAATAAATGATGTACTTGTCCATTGATGACACAACCAAATGCACCCAAATAAATTTTACGTAGAGGATGTACGTGATCTTTGAATTACTAAAGTAACATGTAATAGGACCAAATCTATGATCTTCACTTAATAAAGGTTAAGGATATTTTTTATGGCTGTCTTTCATGGAGATTAAAATAGAGACCTAAAATTTATATTTTTACTATTTTACTTTGCAACTGCAGTGGCGTTATCTATCAAAATGTAATTCAGTCACACTTAAACATAAAACTACCAATGGGAACTTTTTAGCTGAACCTTTTATGTGATACTGAATTTTCACATGTTTTCTACCATCTTGGACAACATTCTCTGAAACAACATATTCAGGCAAATTTGCTAAGTTATGCAAATGCTTGATTTCTTGCACATGTTTTACCATATTTTACATATGTTTACACCAAGTGCCTTATTTTTCCATGCCATTTACAAAGCAGACTGTACCAAAGCCATGCAGACTTGAACATATCAACCAATACCAGCTGATGTAACCTTCTACATTTGCATCAGGTTGCAGTTATCCATGTTCCAATCCCCAACGGAAACAGGTCCAGAAGAAATCAAAAAGATGGAGAAAAAAATATTAACACAATGACTGTTACAGGTGCTGACCTGATGTTGCACTGCATTAAACTTCATTACCAACATCTGACTATATCAGAGCGGAATTACACAAGAAGTTGAATTTCTAGATTAATTGGGGATGAAGATGCCTAAATGGATAGCTGTAAAAGTTGGTGGAATCATTTGTGCATTTAAGTCAAATGACTTAAAATTGTTTTTCAAGATGGCAAGGATCAAGGATCAATGATTGTTGGCTTTGTGTCACACTCGCTTGTACCTTTGTTGTCTGTTTGTATTTCCACTATAATTTGCTGTGATACAGCAGTCTCTTTCAGCAGAGAGAAACTCCTAGGCATCAGGAGGTCCTCTCTGGGTAGTTTTTCTCTGGTTTTCATTGATTCAAAGAGCTTTTATGAGATCCTGGCTGATAGCGCAGCAGTTATCTGTGTGATTTACGGAAGACACAGGTAGGAAATGCACAGGCAGCTCATCAAGCTTCAACAGCAGAGAGTGCATGCCCCACTTCCGTCTATCCACCTGGCAAATGTCTGCTCCCTAGTGAAAAAAAACAAATAAGGTGCTCCTTCTCACCACAACAAACTCTGACTTCCGTGGATCTGCCGCCCTTTGCTTCACTGATACTTGGTTCGGCGAACACATCCCAGACTGTACACTTCTGATGCCAGGCTTCCAGCTATTCGAGCAGAGAAGGTAGAATCACCTTTTATATAAAATATGTTTGGGGCTTACTTGTCATAGTGTTACAGATGACATATAGTCCTCACCGGGGGCCTCAAGCATAAAAGAGTGTGCGGGTCTAAAAGTTGGTGGTAGCAAGAAATTTACAAATCTGCAGCGCCCAAAAAATTCAGATGTATAAAACTGGATATAAGAGTTACCAACCACCTTTCCTTAATGCATCGTAATTGTAGAAAATTCATCACAGCTGCAGGGACCACTTGGGACCTCTAGTGACCACCTACAAATAGATATTCAAAGTAGTATAAATGGCCGAAAGATACACTTCATGTGTCCAAATAACCATTGCAATGACAACAGTCAGGAAGGGAAAAAAGAGGAGGTTCACAGAACTTGAAATGTCGAAAGTGAAAACAAGTCAAACAACCTTACTTAGCATTTATTCCAATGGTATCAGTAGTCAAATCAAACAAATACACTGACAGAATGTGGTGAATGCAGTAAACACAGCCAGCATAAAACAAATGGTCATGCATTAAGGTGGATGTCAAGAAGGAAGTTGCTGCACATATGTGAATACATTTCCCATATTCATTTTGGACTGTCACCACACACATTATGTGAGGAATAATGATCCCTAAACCAATTCCAGATGGCACGCAAAATAATAAAACTTGGCCACGAACGGCCACTGCTTGAAGTCTGATGTCAACAGTAGCTTACAATTTCACAGTTTAAAAGAATCAGGTTTCTGGCACGAACAGAACGCCATGGTGTTGCTTTAGGTCAATGTGCCACCATATTTCATTGCTCGCAATACGCCTATTTGTGGACATTGTGTTCAGAGCTCATGTATTCTTGGTCAAGGGTACATCCAGCCATTTTCATGAGTCTCAACTCACCATTATACCCAGGAGTTGAATGGGTAGAATTGGCAGATCTTACTTTAGCAGATGCATGTACTGTGGTATAGTTTGCCCCTTTCCTGATTTTCTTATTTTCTAGCAGGTTAGTCACACTGTAGTTTTCCAGAACATCAAACAAATTTAAATATTACTCAAAGACAACACAAGTAAACACAAAATGCAGTTTTTAAATTACAAGTTTTTATTATTAAAGGAAGAAAAAAATCCAAACCTTCATGTCCCTGTGTACAAATGTGACTGGCCCCTAAACCTAATAACTGGTTGGGCCACAACAATCAAAAGTTTGTGATAATTTGCAGTTAATCTTTTACAGTGCTGTTGGCCTACTCATTTTGGCAGAATTGTTGTAATTCAGCACATTAGCACATTTTCGACCATCAGCAAACCTTTTAAGGTCATGCCACTGCATCTCAGTAGGATTCAGGTCAGGACATTGACTAGCCACTCCAAATACTTAATTTCACTTTTCTTTAGCCATTCAGATGTGGAATTGCTGGTGTGTTTTAGATAATTGTCCTACTACAGAACCCAAGTTCATTTTAGCTTGAGGTCACAAACAGATGGCCAGACCTCCTCCTTCAGGATTTTTTGGTAGACAGCAGAATTTATGGTTTCATTTATCAGAGTAAGTCTTCCAGGTCCTGCAGCAGCAAAACAGCCCCAGACCACACCACCACCACCACCAATATATTTTACTGTTGGTATGATGATCTTTTTCTGAAATGCTCTGTTACCTATGACAGATGTTATAGTGTAATTGTGTAACACACAAACCTTTCGAAAAAACTTTTGTCTGTTCAGTCCACAGAATATTTTTCTAAAAGTCTTTGGGATCATCAAGATGTGTGCTCCGGAAAAAGTGAGAGGAGCCTTAATGTTCTTTTTGCTCAGCAGACGTTTCCATCCTAGAACTCTACCATGCAGGCCATTTTTGCCCAGTGTTTTTCCTATGGTCAGGTTATGAACACTGTTCCTTAACTCAGGCAAGTGAGGCCTGCAGTCCTTTGGAAGTTGCTGTGGGTCTTTTGTGACCTCTTGCATAAGACTTTACTGCACTCTTGGGGTAATTTTGGTGTACCGGGCTCTCCTGGGAAGGTTCACCACTGTTCCATGATTTTGGCATTTTTGAATAATGGCTCTCCCTGTGGTTTTCTGGAGTCCCAAAGCTTTAGGAATTACTTTGTAACCCTTTCCAGATTGATATATCTAAATTACGTTCTTTTATTAAATTTGATTCTGTATTTCTTTGGCTCTCGGCATGATGTCTGGGTTTTGGGGAACGTTTGGTGTACTTATTTATTGTATTGTATTGTACATATTTAAGTTATTTATTGGTTGAGAACAGATGCGAAAGTAGTAAGGCCTGGGTGTGACTAGAGAAGGTAACCTCAGGTGTGGTAAACCACTGTTTTGTTTTAATAGGGAGTACAATTGCTTATTTACACAGGGCCATGCAGGTTTGGATTTCCCCCCCTTAATAATACAAACCTTCATATAAAACTTGCATTTAGTGTTTCCTTGTGCCTTTGACTAAAATTTAAATTAGTGTGACGGTCAGAAACATGTACATGTGACATACATGTAAAAACGTAAGAAATCAGGAAGGGGGTAAACTCCAGGAGGTCCTCAAAATTTTATTGTTGAAGTCCACGGGTACACTAATTGATGATGAATAAACAGAGAGGTGGTGCTGAAGGTCTGCTGCCATATTATCTGGGTTGATATTTTTAAGGTTCCTAAAGAAGATTTGGTGCTCTTTTTTACATCGTTTAGATGGAGAAGGCAGCTCTACAGAAATGGCTTTGTGGTCATAGACACCACGGTCATGTAGTTAGGTTATTGATAATAGCTTACTGTAATAATCAAATCCAAGGTGTGCTCCGTGTTGTGTGTTGAAATGTTAACATGCCGCCAGAGATTAAACCAGTCCAAAAATTGAGGAAATCCAGCTGCAAGTGTGGCAAGAAGGGTCATCAACATGGATGCAAAGATCACCAAATAAAAAAAATGTGTTAGTAGATGTGGCACAGATGAAGAAAAAAAATTACCACTAAATGCAAGGGATTGGAGCGTGTTCTATCGCATCAATTTTCTTGTCAGAGGCCATCAATATTGTAATTTAGATTTGGTTGTTTATTCATTTACTTTCCTCAATAAATTTAATTTATGATTAATTTATTTAGATATGCTGGGCCTCAAGGCTTATTAAGAAAACATGCTTAATCTTTCTCTTTATAGTCCATTGTATAGCTGAACAATCTGTTTTCTTTTTCAGCTCACCCATGTAAATTACATTTTAAATGTCAATGGTTCCTCCATGTTTAAATAGAGTAATTATAAAATAGCATGTAGCAATGTCTGGAACAAAGTTAACATCCCATCCTCATGCTACCATTTCAAGTTTGTAAATGTAAACAAAGCTTTGGTGGCTCCTAAAATTAATTCTCCATTTTTTTTGTTCCTTTTACAACAACCAATTTATTGAAAGACAGGAAATGTATTACTGTTCTTTTTTTCCACACATTTAAACAATAATTAAAGAGGAGATCATTAGTTCCATGTTAAACACTTACATGTATGTGAGTAAGACTGCTGATGTAACAAAGCAATGCTCTTTAGTGAAGTTCCGCATTCCAACATTTACCTGAATGCTGTTTGTTACTGTGACCCTTTTGCAGGCAACAACTGTGTATACTTGGGACAAGTTTATAAGGTTTATTGACACAAAAGGTCCAGGTTTGGGATCAGATACCAGGATGGCACTACAAGGACAGGTTGGTTGTTATTATGATAAAAGAGTTTTGACATGTCTGAGATGAGGACTGAGAGGAAGCGAGTGCCTCAATGTTTTCAGAGAAAGAGTTTTCCAAGAGGGAGGTGAGTAGTATACCCACAGAAGCTAAGGTCAGCAGATTGTGGTGTCTGGGAAAGATTGTTTTTAATGCCCCTTACCACATTTCTGGGAGGAGAGGGAGACAATGGAGAAATGTTAGAGGATGGGTGGGCAGGTAAGTGAATATGGGGGCTGAGATCCAGGCAGTAAAGCCTTTGAGGAGCAACCAAAAGGGGCGAGGAGTTTCCTTGGAGGGATCGTAGAGTTTGTTCTGTAGAGGACTCTGGGAGCCCCAGAGGACAGACTGAGGACTGAAAACAGGTTCTTCCTGACAATGAGAGGTAAACATAGAGCATGAGGAAGTCAATGCACAGAGAAGTAAGCCTGATTAACACTCAGAGTTGGAACGATGTTGCATCTGCCTTGGAGAATCTGCTCCACTACAAGATCTTCCTGATGGACTTTGATAAGCTTCACATCAAGGCTTACCTGTCGGTCACACCCTGCAGAGAGAGGTAAGGGACACGCACACACACACACACACACACACACACACACACACACACACACACACACACACACACACACACACACACACACACACACACACACACACACACACACACACATCTATACAGAGCCCTGTGGATATGACATAATGCTAATTTAATATTTTTTTTACTACCTAAATATCTCTAAAGGCCAGATACACCACCCACATATAACAGCCCTTCTTTACTGGATTGCATTCATTTGAGCCTCAGTAAAACTTGAATACCAGTGAGATGGGATTTCATGGCATGTATGAGAACCATCCCTAATCTGCAGAGACCTCCTCCCACAGTCCACATGGTCAAAATGATCTTTTGCCAATGCTGTAGTTCCAAATATATGAGGACCCAACTATTATGCTGTCCATCCTTACACTAAATGGATGTGTTTAGCACATAAACTCAAAGAAAAACTTTAGAGAGCATGCACATGTTAAAAAAAAGATAATCTGCCAAAATAAAAAGCTCCTCAAGCAGTGATGCAAAAATGCAAACAATGACACCATTTGGCACTCTGATGTAGTCATATTTAAATGCCTTTCTGTCAATTTATTACCTACAATCCTAAACACAAGTTAAAGCAACTAAATATGTTTTAATTACCCATAAACACATATTTTACAATATGTATAAAACTGATACTAGGAAAATATCCAAAACCATGAATGAAAGAGCAGTTTAATTTATAAATTCTTTGTTCATACATTGGCATACTTTAATAGCACTTCTTTTAGTTTTTGGATGCTTATAACTGATATTTACATGGATGGGTACTGCAGTGGTGTGGGTATGAATAGAAAAATAGAAATCCTAAATTTTATCCATATAATACTTCTAAAGCATAAACATTTTTTTTCATTGCATTTAGGAAAATGGTAATGCAATTGTACACAAGATGTATATAATTAGCTGACCAGACAGTAAATTAACAAATTTTAATTAAAGTAAATAAATGTTAATCATTTAACAGAAGAAAAGGCTGTGACTTAGGCAATTCATTTTGTTCATACTGGCCATACTGCACTGATAAAAAGTAGGTGGTTTTTATAAATATCCTTAATCTAGTAATGCTTTGTCAAGTACTAAACACCAGTATATTCTGCAAAAGGAAACTGTACAAACAAGCCTTTCTCTTCTTATTAAATATAACATTTTAATGAGAAACAGATTATTATATGAAACATTCATTTAAAATTAGCTGATATAATAATCAGAACAGAAAGGCAAAGTAATTACATAGGCAAGTTATTAGGTGTAAAAATGCTCAGACATAATTATGGATACATGTACAGTAAGCAACACTGTGGTAGCAAAATGCCATATAAGTAAATGTGCTTGTCTTATGGACCTTGCAAGTGGCTTAAACTAAATATCAGTATACAGTATGTTTATCATATAAAACAGTCATAGATGGTCATGAGTCTAACCAGGTATATAAGACATGGGTGCCCTGTATTTTGTGCTAATGTACTTGGAGGGCATATTTTGAAATAATCTTGGTATTCCTTTCAGTATTAATAATTCATGATAGTGTTACTGTAGCACAGCATTGTTACTGTATTATAGGTCCTATTTACACATATATTGTACAACGGGGGACAGAAATATCAACCATCACTTTGTCTTGGTCTAGTAGTCAATTCTCCCCTCATGCACAAGCCTCCTTCTAAGATGTTGTCTTTTGGAGGAGGTAAAAAAGCAATAAATCTGACCCACATTCATGGTCCAAAATGATTACACTAAGTTATTGTAATTTTCTTTGAAAAATGTTAGTTTTTCCAGCTCTAAACATATTAAAGGGATTGATAACAGGCACTTAATAATAATAATAATAATAATAATAATAATAATAATAATAATAATAATAATAATAATAATAATAACAATAATAATAGATTTTAACAGTTCATTTGAATAATCCAGTAATCCTTACTTGATAAATATGCAAAGAATTTGTGTGGCCAATTCAATCTGTTAGTTTGACTTTTTACTGTGTCTCAATGTTGATACTTCTGTGGGAACAGATTATCTACACTTTTTCATTGTTTCGCAAAGTAATTACAATTTGGCAAGTTTTTTAAGTCAAAATTAGCAGCTTTAATAACTTGGATAAAAAGCAAAATGCTATGTTTGACCATGATTGTCGCACTGGTTACAGCATTTTGCAGACATGTTAAACCTCTGACCATACATCTACAGTAATACTACAATGAAGACAATAGCTTAACATGCATAAGCACCAAGTAATACCACAACACATGTACTTTCAATGTATAGCATCTATTGGAGCAGCATTATTAGGATTGTTCCTTTTTCATAACCAAGTAACCGGCAACCAGTGGTGGTTATTTTAAACCATTCACAGTCCAGAGAGTTTATTCAAAAAATGTTGCAAACCTGATTATTTTTTTAATGTAAAGTCAACGATGCGCTCAAGAAAGCAGGTGTGAAGTATTTCAATTGAGACACAGTGCTTGTACTTCATTGGCTTGCAGAATAAATAATGAGAAAAAGACTGGTAGTGTCCAAAAATAGTTATTGATAATCTATGATTTCAGAACTAAGGATTCCTTTCAAAAACTTTAGGTAACAGCTTTGTGAATGAGATAATCTAATGCATTTTTTTTCTTTTACAGTTATCTTAATTTACAAGGCCACATTTCAACATTAACTTTTTCTTATATTTTGAATTGAAGAACATTTGTCATAAGATTTGTTGCTTGCCAATTGGCAAATGAGGGTTAGGGTTAGCCTAAGTTAGAACCCTAACTTCTTACTAAGTTCATCTTAAGCAATAAAAGTGCTTCAACACAAACTTATGGCAGGGGGAAAAAACAATGTACAAATAATTAAATTATATAAAAAAGGTTTATCACGATTACACCAAGCCAGAAATGTTGGCCTTAGATTCAATTTAGAAGCTAATTTAGATAGATCAAGAGAATAAATGGGGGTTTATTATTTTAATGTATTGAGCTCAATTGAGATTGGAATGCCCAAAACCAGTTTTATTCAATGATAGGTGGTTCCAGTTTTATCAGTGTTTATCAAGTCCCTCACAACACATGATGGTTTGCACAATTATGTCTGAAATGTTTCCTCAATAATTGTCTCACAACAATAAGAGCGGTTATTGACAATGAACACAAGAAAATACATCACAAAAAATATACATCATGAGATTAACAGACATGAAATTAAAAACAAAACAAACAAAAAAATATAATATAGGATTTTACTGGAAAATTTGTTATTTCAAAATATATGAGAAGGTTTTCTTTTTAAAAGCTGGCACATTTTACTCCAATGGTATGCTAATTTGTGTTTCAGGGCACAGCATTACATAATGTATTTTTTTGTGTGTGTGTGTGTGTGTAATACTCCATAAAACCAAAAAAATAAATAAATATTGTAGCAACTAATTTGTACAACACACCAAGCTTGTTTTTGCAGTGAACATTCATTGGATGCGTCCACCCTCAAATATCAATCACATTATACACCTTTCAGTATTGGATTACCAAAATAAAATGTGACCATCAATACATAGGTAGTGTTTTATGTTTAAGACTGAGTGTGTTGAGCACAGTTGCAGCTCTTTTTATACCTCCAGCAACATGCAAAAAATGTCAAA
Source organism: Fundulus heteroclitus (assembly GCF_011125445.2). Taxonomy (NCBI): domain Eukaryota; kingdom Metazoa; phylum Chordata; class Actinopteri; order Cyprinodontiformes; family Fundulidae; genus Fundulus; species Fundulus heteroclitus. The sequence goes on from NC_046368.1 coordinate 17,340,267, forward strand.
TTTCATAGCCCAAAACAAAAAGAGCAATTTTTACATGTGGTCATATAAAGCTTACAGAGTAACACTTTCAAAAGTTATTATAAGCTTTAATATAAGATTTTCTTCTTCTTTTCCTGCGGCACAAAATACAAGTCAAATGGCTTTAACGACACAATTGCACTCAACATGTTATGTCTCCACTCGTCATTTCCCTTTTTGCTGTGCTCTTGTCTGAATTCATCTGAGAGTTGAACAAAGACATACAAATGGAACATGTACGGAGCAAGCTTCATGACTTACTGTATGTCTACCTCGGGGAAGTGTATGGCTTTAGGTCGTCTTGCAAATGTGCCTGAATGATAAATGTTTACATTTTACTCTCAGTTCTGAAAAGCTCAAGAGATCAGCAGTCACAACATGGACATTTTTGCAAAGCTGTACAAAATAGCATTGATTGTTATAATCTTCAGACCACAACACTGCATTCACGCACCAGGAGGTATACTGCCTTGTGAAAAAAAAACACAGCTGGAGTTGCATACACTGTGGTGGTGGGCAAGGGGTTGGGGAGGAGGGGGGGGGGGTCAAAATGCAATATTCAGCAGAGACTGGAGTCAATCTAAAGTGACACTTTCAATTAACAAATGGCGTAAAGCATTGGGCCAAAAAATGAGGTTTTCAGAGACACTCGCACACATTCACCCACACATATGTATTTATAAACAGCTGGCTTTTGTTTTCAACATGACTATCCACTGCTGCCCTGCTGTGTGCCTCATGTGTCAGAACAATGACTGTGTTAAATACCTTTCGAAAAGCAACGTAGATTCGCTGTGGATTCTGAAATGTAAGAAATGTGATGACTACTAATTCACTAGAGCTTTTAATTCCTTACAGTGAATAAACAATTTAATACCAAACTGTCTGTTATGTTTGAAAGAATTTGCCCATTAGGTGAAATAAACTGATATCTGGTCTACCCTTGTGTTTTTTGTACCTTTAAAAATGGCATCTTTTTTTTCTCTCAAGGAAGAATGGCAGTTTCAGATGCAACCTTTGATCCCCTATATTATAATAAATGCCTCATTTTCATCCAGTACATAGATTTGATGTTTTTTTTTTTCCTTTTTTTTACCACTCTCTCTTTTTAAGGTTCTTTAAGGGAATTACAGACATGCTGGGACAAATATGTTACAGTTCATATAGTGTTTCCATTGATCTTTTTTATCTGCCAGAAAAGCTTTTCATCACTGCCTTTTTCTCTTTTTTAAGAATTATGCTTACAAAGTTAATATTACATCAAAAGGCAGAAAAGGTCAAAAAAGAAAAGAGAAAAATAAGACTAACATCCCCTCGTAGTTAATTAGTTGGGTGTTTCTCTGTAGTTTACCAGCTTTACATTAATGTTACGCTCAACAAAGTTTTGCAGTCAGGTGGTCTGATTGTTTGAGTATCTCTGTGCTGTACATGTCCAAGGCATGGTTCACTCGAATCATCTCACTGTTGTTGAGCTTCAGCCTGTGCTTCAGCATACAAGAGAAAAGGTCCAGCTGTGGTTTGCCAGGCGCAGAAGGGGGCGCTAAACGGTTAATGCGATCCCTAATGTCCAGCAGCAGGAGCATCACAGATGAGGACGAGTAGAATTGACTTCCTTGTGTATACGACTGGTTAACCTGCTGCACGGCACTACGCAGCAGGTCAGCATTAAACCGCAGGCTATAACCAAACACCTGGATATCGGAGATCTTAATGTAGATCTGCCGCTTGTTGGGGTCTGCAAGATCCACTGGACCCTGTCCGGTATCATTGCGGAGGCCAGTCGGAACCTTGGCACGGCTGCGCAGGTAAATGTGGACCGTCTCAAAAAAGGTTTTCCACCTGTTACCCAGCAGGAGAGTCCAGTTGAAGCACTGCGAGTTCTGCAGTCGTACCTTTTCCCATCGTGGGTAACCGTGTTCCCCAAAGGGCATGCTCCAGCCTTCTGAGTGGCTGCCACTGAATGGGTTGACATAAACAAAGAACATGGGATCAATGCTGCTGTTTCGCATCTGACAGATTTTCATTGACAAACCGATGATCATGTGGAGGTAGTCCATTCGATTTTTGTTACTTTTCAGAGTCAGGGACATGCGCTTGCGCCATCGTGGGTCAAAGAATGTCTCTAGCCGGATCTCGTTGCTAATGAAAGTGGTATGTATGTACAACCGTGAATCCATTTTCTGCAACAAGTATTTCAGCTCCAGGTCCTGAAAGTCCAGGTCAGTTTCAAAACTGATGAACTGCTCACTACGTTCTGAGTCCACATTCTGGGGCTCACAGCGGCCCCGGTACAGCTTGTAGCCCTTGTTGCAGGAGCCACATTGTGAGATGTTGGCCAGGCTGCACATAGCACAGCTGTTGTTGCCACCTATGACACATGGGATGGGTCGCTGGCATAGAGTGGCACCTGTATGGCACACACATGCCTTTTGGCTCTCCAGGAAGGTCCCCCAGAACCCATTTTCATTGCAGTACAGGAAAGACTGAACCCTGTTGAGCCACTGCATCACCGATCTGGAAAAATAGAGAGAAAAAAAAGAACAAAAACATGAACAACTACAATATTGATCAGATCAAAAATATGATTTGTGCGTGCATGCGCGTGTATGTGTGTATGAGTGTGTGTGTGTGTGTGTGTGTGTGTGTGTGTGTGTGTGAAATGGCAGCTGTAAATATAACAACCAGCATAGATTTCTGGAATAAAAATATGTCCCTCAAGGGAAAAGAATCGCATTATGATAAGAAGCATTAATTGCTATTCTTATCATGTCTTTTCTTTCCCCCCCAGGCATCTAGCCTTGTCATCTTGACAGTGCTGTAACTTCTTTTCTGACTAGAGGAGGTGAATTCTGATTTTTCAGAGAAGACAGCTAGTCAAGGTTAGTTTACATGTCAGCAAACCTGTGTATAATAACTCAGAAGCATGACTGCATTCTGAGCAGGCCAAATATAAACCCACATTTTAAAGTTTGATCAGAAATTATACAGAAAAACCACATTTTAGGTTTTGCTCTTTCATCCTAAGTGGAAAATGGAAACACACCTTCTTATTGTCTTGTATTCAAAATGAGAATGGAGCAAAGCATTCAGAAAAAGTGAATAGATGTGAAATCATTTGAAAAATATATTATTTTTTGCAAAAAAAAACCTGGAAAACTGTTAAGATACCTTTTCTAATTTCTTGAACTAGACTTGTCAAGTATATTTTGTTGACAGCATTTTATTTATTTTAATCAAAATGGATGATTAGGGGTTCAAATCCGAGGTTCGACCAGGGAGATTTCTGCATGGAGTTTGAGAAGGTTTCAGCTTATGAACGTTTTGTTATTTTGCCAAGTTGTAAAATTGTACAAGTGTACTAAGCTCACAATTTAGATGCTACCATATCAATTTGAATTATACTAAAATTTAAATCAATTGAATTTATAATCTGATATACATCATAACCTGAATGTAGCATGGTGTGTAGCAACAAATACTGTGATAATGGCTGATAATGCAACACATGCCAGTGAGATAAGTATTTTTGCTATTTTACATTATAGCCAACGGCTTTACAAGTAGAAAGCAAAAACTTAATACATAAGTTCTAAAGTTAATATATTTTAACTAGTAAATACATCATTGTTGTAGCCTTAAAAAGGTCCCTTGAAACAGTATCTGATAATGACATGACAAACACAGACTACATTTTTTTGGAAATTACAGATTTGTTTTTAATTTTCCATGGATGTTGCTAATCAAACACAGTTATAGTGAATGGAAAGCTTCGTATTAATTCATCAAGGGAATGTACTATGTTGCAATCAATCCCTAATTATGAATTTTAAGAGCTAATTTGAGAAGTATGTGCAACAAAATATTATTTACAATATTTTATTGTTGCTTAAATATTTAAATCAGTAATGTCATATATAAAAAGTGTTTAATTATTGTGAGGAACATCTGGAGATACATAGATGAAGAGAACAGTGGTTATGGGATGGTATAATAACTTATTACATTATTGGCTCGATTACTTTACTATAAAATAGCCAACAAAATTATTGTCCAATGATTATTGGTTAATCATGGGGAATCAATTATCATCAAAGAAAACAAATAATAACTAAAGTCGTCTCCTAAAGTAGTCTGACAGAATTTTTGTTTTTCACAAGTCTTATGGTGCAAATTTTCATTTTAGGTTGCTGTGAAGAGGGTTCAGATGAAATTGATGAAACAGAAAAGGAACATGGACAGTCCAATACAGTAGACAGATGTCCTTCAAGTTGGATTAGAAACGAAATGCTTTCTTTAAAAGGGAAAGGTGCTCGTTTTTCAATCATGGTTGCCTTAAAGAAAACACATGCTGTCAGCATTGGTTTGCATCAAGGAAGGGTTCACAGGCCAAATGAACCAGTTTTGAATCAACTAGAGCCTCAATGATGGCTTCAATGGCTGTGAAGAAAGCTCCAGGGTGTAGAAAAAGTAGAGCAACGAGAGTTTGGCTAAGAGATGGGATTGGAAACACTGCAGCACTTGTTCGGGAATGGTAGCAGGTACTACATGTGTGATTATTTCTGCATGCACAAAGCCACTTCTCTCTGTAAAGAAAAAAAAAACGTCAGGGACAAAGTGACATTCCATAAGAATTACCATGATTTTACGGCAGAGGATGAAATGAAAAGGTGGGGTTACTTTCATCCATGAAGTTAGGACATCTCAAAAAATAACTGTGTGGTTAAGAAAGGGTGTTGCTACCACAGGTTAAATTCTAGATTCCCTCTGCAACATGCCAATGTACCACTGTGCAAGACACTTAACCCCAAGTAGCCTAACACTCTGCTTTTGGTGTATGGATGTGTGCATGTTTGTGAGTGCAGTGGGTAAATCTGGCTCTAGTGTAAAGTGCTTTGAGAGCTCAGTATGACTAGGAAAGCTCTATACAAAGTCAGCCTATTTACTATTTACAGTGAATCATGTGGCATGCCAACAATAACGCGTCCAGAGCTAATTTATTTTAAGGGGTGCCACTCAACCAAGAGAGTTGGCTCAGTCACACTGCCATGTCTAAAGGTGGGATCAAAACCTTATTCAAGGGATCTTTTCCCAACAATAAAGGAGTAATTAAATGATGAACAAAGCTGTATCCAGCCAAATGGTGCATCATACAATGACATTTGTTTTACTATTAGCACCTTGTGGTTTATAACTACTACTATTACTACTGTTTTGGGTCAATGGCAAGGAAACCTACCCTGTCTTATTTCCATCAATAATCTATATTCAATAGTAAAAAAGCATGTGGGCATAAAAACAAAAAATAAATAATTGTCCTCCAAATATGGATAAAGTAATAATGGCTCACCAATAATCATGTCAGGTGAAAGCTTTGAAAAAGACATGGACACCTTGCATAAACTTGAATAATTTCATAACAAAATAATTTGAAACTTGTAGTCATTAAAAAAAAAGATCCAACAACATTGTATCAGCAAACTTTGTTAAAAGCAAAATGTTTGTAGATTTTGGGCATGGCTCTATAAGGAGATACTAATATGGGGCATATTAAATTGATACACTGACTCTATTTTAAAATGCATGTTTAGAAAAGCTATATTTATTTAAGTCCTACCTACTAAGAACTCAAGATATCTGCCATGTAAAAAAGAAATTATGACTCTTTTGTTGTATGGCGGATGAGGTCATTTTATATTAAACGGCTTTGACCCTGGACATGAATAATTAAAGTGAGCGTATAAAGTGGATGCAAATGACTTGGCTGGGAATGATGCAACTCCATATCTGTCACTATTAATCATTTACATGAAAATTCCTAAGTTCATTGTACCTGAAGCAAGCTATTCAACTAATAATGGAAATGCACTAGCAAATCTATTTAGGGTTCCACTGTGAGTGTTCACAAGAATTTATGATGCTTGTAATGAATGAAAACATAGTGAGGTAAACCCAGAACAATGGTAAACTTGCAAGATGTATCTTAATTATAGACGCCAAACAACACAGTACCTTCTTTCTATTAGTTGAAATGTATTTACCTACTGGATAACTTTTCCTAAAATGGAATATTACATAATGTTTTTGGATTGGTTTAACTTAAAAGCGCCATATCATTGTGCTTACATAAATAGAACAATTACGTTCCTCTTTTTTATGCTGGGTCCGTTTTGTAATTAAACTAAAAGCTGTGTGGGACTTGAGTAATCTTTTGGCCCTGTGGTAAAGAAAAAACATGTTTTTAGTAAATAAATTAAATAAAACCTGCTTCATTAAAACCTGCTACATATTACAGTACTTCTATTTTTAACTAAGGTATGAATATGCTGTTTATTTGCCTAATTCCACAAGCACTAAAATCCCATTAACTATGTTCCCTGGGCAACATAGCATCACAGGAACATTTACTTTTCTTTTTTCACTTCTCTTATCACATTGCAACACAAACACACCTGCAACCCAAGATCGCGTCCAAAGTAATACATTTGTATATCCTGTGTGTATTACATATATACATTTGCAGTCAGGACAATGAAACTGCATTTTCTTGTAATCCAAGAGCTAGATAACTCATCAGTAATACTCCAGCATCTTTTTATCTTGATGACACCAAGCTACTGATGGTTTGGTGGGTTAACTTTGCATTAATGCGCTTTTTTATTTCATTATGTAGCAGTGATGTATAAGATAATAGCAATGTAAGGGAGTACAAATTTAAACATTTCCATTTAACATGGTTTCACTGAGGAAGGCCACAATAACTCTTACTTGTCGATCATGTTGATGAGACAGGTAGTGTTCCAGATTGGCTTGTAGGTGGTGCAATATCTTCAATATTTAGACTGGGAAGTCTCTTAGTAGAGAAATACAGATGATTTCAAACTCTCAATATAATACAGCACAACACTACATATTCAAGTGGATTTATAATAGGTAGTACAACAGTGGCTTTGGCGTCATCGCTGGTATGTATAACTTGGAAAATTTTGAATGATATAATGTTAAAGGCATACTATGCAACATTTTTCAGTTAATTAATGTGTTCCATACCGTTTTGGATAATTAAATGAGTCATTTCAGGTCGAACAAAGGTTTTCTCGGCCGCCCTGGTGGTCTGTGGGGGAAATACCGCAAGAGCCCTCGGCCCGCACCAACAGACTCAGAAGTCTTGTGCAAGACCGCGAGAGTCGGTCTTGCTTTACGGCGAGAACTCCATGTGTTTTTGCCCTGCCATTCACTATATGCACGCGCGAAAGCAACAACAAAGAACCGCAAGGTTTTTTATTATTATTATTATTATTATTATTATTATTATTATTATTATTATTATTATTATTATTATTATTATTATTATTATTTATTTATTTTATTTTTTATTTTTTTGAATGTTGGCGAGGCGGTAGCGTGAGTTTGGCGAGGCGGCCGCCAAATGCAAATAGTGCGAGGAAAAGAGTTTAATATATAAAAAGACAAAAATCACTGCTCGACTAGAGAGCAGCACCTAAACAGCAGGGCGACAAACAGACATGGGTAGGCTTAGCGTGAGCAGAGCAGTATAATTGAGCGAGGAGCAATAACAGGAGAAAGAGTTGGGATAAATGATTGTGACTAGCAGACAACAGGTGGACTGAATAAGCCTAATTGGATGGTCGTTATAGCTGAGGTTACAAAGGCAAAGTTATGACGTCATTTAAAAAAAAAAAAAAAGATCTGACTTGTACGTATACATGGAAAAATGAAACAGGTGTTTTGAAATGTATCCACTCTGGGACCTGGCTTCAGAAAGGATCATTTATGGCCTTCCAAAACGCAGCATCCATTTGGTGGAAGAGACTAAACCACAAAATACCTTTGTGGATAGACCTGA